>NW_028233996.1:1792500-1908577 GCF_037954325.1 Fistularia commersonii
AGGATGTGAAGTTTGGGTGCAGTAGGACGCCTTAGACCGGCCACTGTGAGCCTTCTCCAGATATAGATCCCCCGGACGTATGATTGGAGCTCCCGGACCATTGGGCACACACATGTGAATGAGTGGATGAGCTAATGTTTGTTTGGTAGTGGATGCATTTCGGCTAATGCTATTAGCAAAGCTATGATGAGTTAAGGTGTGTTTGTGTGTGTGTGTGTGTGTGTGTGCGCGCGTGTGTGTGCGCGTGTGTTTTTGTGTGTGTGTGAGTGTGTTTAGGTGGGGGGGGGGGTACCAGGGCCCATAGCGGAGGAGCGGTGGAGCTGAGAAGCGGAGGAGCGGAGTAGCGGAGGTATTGTTTCTCCTCTCAGAGGCGGGGAAGCTTGGGAGCTATTAGCACAGCTATGATGACTTAAGGTGTGTGTGTGTGTGTTTGTGTGTTTGTGTGTTCTTGTGTGTGTGTGTGTGTGTGTGTGTGTGTTTGTGTGTGCGTTTGTGTATATGTGTGTGACAGTTTGTTTAGGTGGGGGGGGGGGGGGGGCGCGGACAGGGGGTAGCTGGGCCTGGAGCGGATGAGCTGTGAAGCAGATGGAGCGCAGAAGCACGTCCCATAATTCTCCTGAGTCCGGCGGATCGGGAGTACCAGGGCCTATAGCGGAGGAGCGGTGGAGCGGAGAAGCGGACCATTGGGCACACACATGTGAATGAGTTGATGAGCTAATGTTTGTTTGGTTGTGGATGCGTTTCGGCTAATGCTATTAGCACAACTATGATGACTTAATGTGTGTATGTGTGTCAGTGTGTGTGTGTGTGTGTGAGTGTCTTTGTGTATGTGTGTGATAGTTTGTTTTGGTGGGGGGGGGGGGGGGGGGGGGCGGTCGCGGACACGGACTACCAGGGCGCACACATGTGAATGAGTGGATGAGCTAATGTTTGTTTGGTTGTGGATGCGTTTCGGCTAATGCTATTAGCACAGCTATGCTGACTTAATGTGTGTATGTGTGTCAGTGTGTGTGTGTGTGTGAGTGTCTTTATGTATGTGTGTGACAATTTGTTTTGGTGGGGGGGGGGGACACGGAGTACCAGGGCGCACACATGTGAATGAGTGGATGAGCTAATGTTTGTTTGGTTGTGGATGCGTTTCGGCTAAAGCTATTAGCACAGCTATGAAGACTTAAGGTGTGTGTATGTGTGTATGTGTGTGTCTGTGTGTGTGTGAGTGTCTTTGTGTGTGTGTGTGTGTGTGAGAGGCTCTTTTGGTGGGGGGGGGAGGGTCGCGGACAGGGAGTACCATTGGGCACACACATGTGAATGAGTGGATGAGCGAATGTTTGTTTGGTTGTGGATGCGTTTCGGCTAATGCTATTAGCACAGCTATGATGAGTTAAGGTGTGTGTGTATGTGTGTTTGTGTGTTTGTGTGTTTTTGTGTGTGTGTGAGTGATTTTGTGTGAGAGTTTGTTTAGGTGGGGGGGGGGGGGAGTACCAGGGCCCATAGCGGAGGAGCGGTGGAGCTGAGAAGCGGAGGAGCAGAGGAGCGAAGGTAATGTTTCTTCTCTCAGAGGCGGAGCAGCTTGGGGGCAGCAGAACCCCTTAGACGGGCTAATGTGAGCATTCTCCGGACATAGATCCCCCGAACGTATGATTGGAGCTCCCGGACCACTGGGCACACACATTGGAATGAGTGGATGAGCTAATGTTTGTTTGGTTGTGGATGTGTTTCGGCTAATGCTATTAGCACAGCTATGATGAGTTAAGGTGTGTGTGTGTGTGTGTGTGTGTGTGTGTTTGTTTGTTTTTGTGTCTTTGTGAGTGTGTTCGTGTGTGTATGTGTGAGAGTTTGTTTAGGTGGGGCGGGGGGTACCAGGGCCCATCGCGGAGGAGCGGTGGAGCGGAGAAGCGGAGGAATGGAGGAGCGGAGGTAATGTTTCTCTTCTCAAAGGCATTTTGGGTGCAGTAGGACGCCTTAGACCGGCCACTGTGAGCCTTCTCCAGATATAGATCCCCCGGATGTATGATTGGAGCTCCCGGACCATTGGGCACACACATGTGAATGAGTGGATGAGCTAATGTTTGTTTGGTAGTGGATGCGTTTCGGCTAATGCTATTAGCACAGCTATGATGAGTTAAGGTGTGTTTGTGTGTGTGTGTGTGTGTGTGTGTTTGTGTGTGTGTGTGTGTGTGTGTGTGTGTGTGCGCGTGTGTGTGTTTATGTGTTTTTGTGTGTGTGTAAGTGTGTTTAGGTGGGGGGGGGGTACCAGGGCCAATAGCGGAGGAGCGGTGGAGCTGAGAAGCGGAGGAGCAGAGGAGCGGAGGTAATGTTTCTTCTCTCAGAGGTGGGGAAGCTTGGGGGCAGAAGAACCCCTTAGACGGCCTAATGTGAGTCTTCTCTGGAGATAGCTCCCCCAGACGTATGACCGGAGCTCCCAGACCTCTGGGCACATACATGTGAATGAGTGGATGAGCTAATGTTTGTTTGGTTGTGGATGCGTTTCGGCTAATGCTATTAGCACAGCTATGCTGACTTAATGTGTGTATGTGTGTCAGTGTGTGTGTGTGTGTGAGTGTTTTTGTGTATGTGTGTGATAGTTTGTTTTGGTGGGGGGGCGGACACGGAGTACCAGAGCGAGCACATGTGAATGAGTGGATGAGCTAATGTTTGTTTGGTTGTGGATGCGTTTCGGCTAAAGCTATTAGCACAGCTATGAAGACTTAAGGTGTGTGTATGGCTGTGTCTGTGTGTGTGTGAGTGTCTTTGTTTGTGTGTGTGTGTGTGAGAGGCTCTTTTGGTGGGGGGGGGGTCGCGGACAGGGAGTACCATTGGGCACACACATGTGATTGAGTGGATGAGCGAATGTTTGTTTGGTTGTGGATGCGTTTCGGCTAATGCTATTAGCACAGCTATGATGAGTTAAGGTGTGTGTATGTGTGTTTGTGTGTTTGTGTGTTTTTGTGTGTGTGTGAGTGATTTTGTGTGAGAGTTTGTTTAGGTAGGGGGGGGTGGGGGGGGAGTACCAGGGCCCATAGCGGAGGAGCGGTGGAGCTGAGAAGCGGAGGAGCAGAGGAGCGGTGGTAATGTTTCTTCTCTCAGAGGCGGAGCAGCTTGGGGGCAGCAGAACCCCTTAGACGGGCTAATGTGAGCATTCTCCGGAAATAGATCCCCCGAACGTATGATTGGAGCTCCCGGACCACTGGGCACACACATGTGAATGAGTGGATGAGCTAATGTTTGTTTGGTTGTGGATGCGTTTCGGCTAATGCTATTAGCACAGCTATGATGAGTTAAGGTGCGTTTGTGTGTGTGTGTGTGTGTGTGTGTGTGTGTGTGTGTGTGTGTGAGTGTCTTTGTGTGTGTTTGTGTGTTTTTGTGTGTGTGTGAGTGTGTTTAGGTGGGGGGGGGGGTACCAGGGCCAATAGCGGAGGAGCGGTGGAGCTGAGAAGCGGAGGAGCAGAGGAGCGGAGGTAATGTTTCTTCTCTCAGAGGCGGGGAAGCTTGGGGGCAGAAGAACCCCTTAGACGGCCTAATGTGAGCCTTCTCTGGAGATAGCTCCCCCAGACGTATGACCGGAGCTCCCAGACCTCTGGTCACATACATGTGAATGAGTGGATAAGCTAATGTTTGTGTGGTTGTGGATGCGTTTCGGCTAATGCTTTTAGCACAGCTATGATGACTTAAGGTGTGTATGTGTGTCTGTGTGTGTGTGTGTGTGAGTGTCTTTGTGTATGTGTGTGATAGTTTCTTTTGGTGGGGGGGGGTCGCGGACAGGGAGTACCTGGGCACACACATATGAATGAGTGGATGAGCTAATGTTTGTTTGGTTGTTGATGCTTTTCGGCTAATGCTATTTGCACAGCTATGATGAGTTAAGGTGTGTGTGTATGTGTGGGAGGAATGGAGGAGCGGAGGTAATTTTTCTCTTCTCAAAGGCAGAGGATGGGAAGTTTGGGTGCAGTAGGACGCCTTAGACCGGCCACTGTGAACCTTCTCCAGATATAGATCCCCCGGATGTATGATTGGAGCTCCCGGACCATTGGGCACACACATGTGAATGAGTGGATGAGCTAATGTTTGTTTGGTAGTGGATGCGTTTCGGCTAATGCTATTAGCACAGCTATGATGACTTAAGGTGTTTGTGTGTGTGTGTGTTTGTGTGTTTCTTTGTTTGTGTGTTCTTGTGTGTGTGTGTGTGTGTGTTTGTTTGTGCGTTTGTGTATATGTGTGTGACAGTTTGTTTAGGTGGGGGGGGGCGCGGACAGGGGGTAGCTGGGCCTGGAGCGGATGAGCTGTGAAGCGGATGGAGGGCAGAAGCACGTCCCATAATTCTCCTGAGTCCGGCGGATCAGGAGTACCAGGGCCTATAGCGGAGGAGCGGTGGAGCGGAGAAGCGGACCATTGGGCACATACATGTGAATGAGTTGATGAGCTAATGTTTGTTTGGATGTGGCTGCGTTTCGGCTAATGCTATTAGCACAGCTATGATGACTTAATGTGTGTATGTGTGTCAGTGTGTGTGTGTGTGAGTGTCTTTGTGTATGTGTGTGATAGTTTGTTTTGGTGGGGGGGGGGGGGGTCGCGGACACGGAGTAGCAGGGCGCACACATGTGAATGAGTGGATGAGCTAATGTTTGTTTGGTTGTGGATGCGTTTCGGCTAATGCTGTTAGCACAGCTATGATGACTTAATGTGTGTATGTGTGTCAGTGTGTGTGTGTGTGTGAGTGTCTTTGTGTATGTGTGTGATAGTTTGTTTTGGTGGGGGGGGGGGGGGGGGGGGGGGCGGACACGGAGTACCAGGGCGCACACATGTGAATGAGTGGATGAGCTAATGTTTGTTTGGTTGTGGATGCGTTTCGGCTAAAGCTATTAGCACAGCTATGAAGACTTAAGGTGTGTGTATGTGTGTATGTTTGTGTCTGTGTGTGTGTCTTTGTGTGTGTGTGTGTGTGTGAGAGGCTCTTTTGGTGGGGGGGGGGGGTCGCGGACAGGGACTACCATTGGGCACACACATGTGAATGAGTGTATGAGCGAATGTTTGTTTGGTTGCGGATGCGTTTCGGCTAATGCTATTAGCACAGCTATGATGAGTTAAGGTGTGTGTGTATGTGTGTTTGTGTGTTTGTGTGTTTTTGTGTGTGTGTGAGTGATTTTGTGTGAGAGTTTGTTTAGTTGGGGGGGGGGGGGGGGGAGTACCAGGGCCCATAGCGGAGGAGCGGTGGAGCTGAGAAGCGGAGGAGCAGAGGAGCGAAGGTAATGTTTCTTCTCTCAGAGGCGGAGCAGCTTGGGGGCAGCAGAACCCCTTAGACGGGCTAACGTGAGCATTCTCCGGACATAGATCCCCCGAACGTATGATTGGAGCTCCCGGACCACTGGGCACACACATGTGAATGAGTGGATGAGCTAATGTTTGTTTGGTTGTGGATGCGTCTCGGCTAATGCTATTAGCACAGCTATGATGAGTTAAGGTGTGTGTGTGTGTGTGTGTGTGTGTGTGTGTGTTTGTTTGTTTTTGTGTCTGTGTGAGTTTGTTCGTGTGTGTATGTGTGAGAGTTTGTTTAGGTGGGGGGGGGTACCAGGGCCCATCGCGGAGGAGCGGTGGAGCGGAGAAGCGGAGGAATGGAGGAGCGGAGGTAATGTTTCTCTTCTGAAAGGCAGAGGATGGGAAGTTTGGGTGCAGTAGGACGCCTTAGACCGGCCACTGTGAGCCTTCTCTGGAGATAGCTCCCCCAGACGTATGACCGAAGCTCCCAGACCTCTGGGCACATACATGTGAATGAGTGGATGAGCTAGTGTTTGTGGTTGTGGATGCGTTTCGGCTAATGCTTTTAGCACAGCTATGATGACTTAAGGTGTGTATGCGTGTCTGTGTGTGTGTGTGTGTGAGTGTCTTTGTGTATGTGTGTGATAGTTTCTTTTGGTGGGGGGGGGTCGCGGACAGGGAGTACCAGGGCACACACATGTGAATGAGTGGATGAGCTAATGTTTGTTTGGTTGTGGATGCGTTTTGGCTAATGCTATTAGCACAGCTATGAAGACTTAAAGTGTGTGTATGTGTGTATGTGTGTGTCTGTGTGTGTGTGTGAGTGTCTTTGTGTGTGTGTGTGTGTGTGAGAGGCTCTTTTGGTGGGGGGGGGTGTCGCGGACAGGGAGTACCAGGGCCAAGAGCGGATGAGCTGAGGAGCGGAGGAAGGCAGAAGCTCGGCCCGTGATTCGCTTATGTCCAGCGGTTCGGGAATTCCAGGGCCCAAAGCAGAGGAGCAGTGGAGCTGAGAAGCGGAGGAGCGGAGGTGATGTTTATTCTCTCAGAGGCAGGGAAGCTTGGGGGTAGCAGAACCCCTTAGATGGGCTAATGTGAGCATTCTCCAGACATAGATCCTCCGGTCGTATGATTGGAGCTGCCGGACCATTGGGCACACACATGTGAATGAGTGGATGAGCTAATGTTTGTTTGGTTGTGGATGCGTTTCGGCTAATGCTATTAGCACAGCTATGATCAGTTAAGGTCTGTGTGTATGTGTGTGTGTGTTTGGGTGTGTATGTGTGTCTGTGTGTGTGTGTGAGAGTTTGTTTAGGTGGGGGGGGTTGCGGACAGGGAGTACCAAGGCCTCGAGCGGATGAGCTGAGGAGCAGAGCAGGGCAGAAGCCCGGCCCGTGATTCCCTTATATCCAGCGGTTCGGGAGTTCCAGGGCCCAAAGCGGAAAGGCGGAGGAGTGGAGAAGCGGAGGAGTGGAGGAGAGCAGAAGCACGTCACGCAATTCTCCTGAGTTCGCAGGATCAGGAGTACCAGGGCCCATAGCGGAGGAGCGGAGGTGTTGAGAAGCGGAGGAGCAGAGGAGCGATATTATATTTCTCTTCTCAAAGGCGGGGAAGCTTGGGGGCAGCAGGATCCCTTAGACCGGCCAATGTGTGCCTTCTCCGAACATAGATGCCCCGGACGTATGCCCGGAGCTCCCAGACCTCTGGGCACATACATGTGAATGAGTGGATGAGCTAATGTTTGTTTGGTTGTGGATGCGTTTCGGCTAATGCTATCAGCACAGCTATGATGACTTAAGGTGTGTGTGTGTGTGTGTTTTTGTGTGTTTGTGTGTTCTTGTGTGTGTGTGTGTGTGTGTGTTTGTGTGTGTGTGTGTGCGTTTGTGTATATGTGTGTGACAGTTTGTTTAGGTGGGGGGGGGCCGCGGACAGGGGGTTAGGGTTAGGGTTAGGGTTAGGGTTAGGGTTAACAAGGCCCATAGCGGAGGAACGGTGAAGCGGAGAAGCAGAGGAGCGGAGGAGCGGAGGTAATGTTTCTCTTCTCAAACGCAGAGGAGGGGAAGTTTGGGGGCAGCAGGGCGCCTTAGACTGGCCAATGTGAGCCTTCTCTAGGACATAGGTCCCCCGGACGGATGATTCGAGCTCCCGGACCATTGGGCACACACATGTGCATGAGTGGATGAGCTAATGTTTGTTTGATTTGAGATAGGTGATCTCATTAGTTTTATTTGAGTTTACATTCTAGTATACATATGTGGTATTTGTATATACTCTCAGGAAATGTATGGCACTTTATGACAAGGTTTGGGACTTGTTTTAGTTTTTCGCGACTGTTCAGCTAACTTGACGTTAACTTCTACGTCAGTGTTTTCTTTTTTGGTATAGCGCTGCTGGCGGGAATTTTCCCTCACTCTGTACTGTACATGTCCCATGGCTAACCGATGTTGATTCCCGGAGCTGTGAAGAAGAAAATAAAAGACGATTCAAACAAGGCAAACTTGTGAATTCCTTCCGAAACATGGAAAACGAAGAAGCTGCAAACTTAAACGCAACAGGTTATGGGCCCAGGCTACGAACAAAAGGAGGAAGATGGCAACGTTTGGTTGCCGATGGAGACGAAAACAACTACGAGCTTTGGGAAGTAAAGTTTCTGGGACACATGCGACTTGAAGGTTTGAAAGAGACAATTCTTTCAACTGTTGAGCCCGACCCAGGTAAAAATGCAGAATGCTACGCTGAGCTTATCCAGTTCCTCGATGATAAAAGTCTATCATTGGTAATGAGGGAAGCCGCAGATGACGGTCGAAAAGCTTTGAAAATATTACGGGATCATTATGCCAGCCAGGGTAAGCCCAGAATTATTTCCCTGTACAGCGAACTATGCTCACTCAAGAAGGAACCCGACGAAACAATAACAGATTACATTATCAGAGCAGAAAAGGCAGTCACCGCTCCGAGAAACACAAAACAGGTGATAAGTGATGAGCTGATGATCGCTATGGTTATGAAAGGGCTTCCAGAACCATACAAGCCCTTCGTCATTCATGTAACTCAGAGCAGTGAAGAAATGACGTTTATTCAGTTCAAGAGTAAACTAAGAAGTTATGAAGAGACTGAAAAGTTTGACAGCAAAACCAAATCAGACAATGTCATGAAAGTGGACATGTCAACCGTGATCTGCTATGGATGTGGAAACCGTGGCCATATGTCAAAAGCTTGTCACCAAAAATCAGGGCCAAAATGGTGCAGCTATCACAGAAGCGCAACCCACACCGATGAGACATGCAGAAGAAAATCCAAGCCCAAAGAAGACTCGGTCAAACAAAACACAGACATCCAAGACAAAGATAAGGAAGATGAGCAAACTTTTGTATTCAAGGTCAGTCAAAAAGTCCCTCCGGAAAATATCAGAAAAAATGGACTGATGGTAGACTGTGGCGCTACATCACACATCATAACACAAGAAGACAAATTCACAAGATTTGATGAGTTTTTCAACCCAAACAAACATTACATGGAGCTAGCAGACGGGACCAGAAGAAACAAAGTGGCACTAAAAAGAGGTGATGCAGAAGTGTTACTCCAGGACATTGAAGGAAAACCTGTCCTGGTAACCTTAAGGGGAGCCTTATTCATCCCATCATATCCTCAGGACTTCATATCGGTGAAGGCAGCCACAGCTGATGGAGCCAGCGTGATATTCAAAGAAGGAGAGAACAGATTCATAACCAAAGAAGGAACAATTTTCAGCATTGAGGAATGTGACAGACTCTACTACATAAGAACGGTAAATTATCAACAACTTTATGATGATACAGTAAATGACATGATGTCCAGGGATAAAGTAAACTGAACTTGTGATGTCAAAACATGGCATGAGATTATGAGACACCGCAATGTAAAAGATGTATTAAAATGACCAAACTTAGTCGAGGGTATGAAGATTACAGGTCAGACCAAGGTAGACTGTAACGTATGCACAGAGGGAAAATTCACAAATAGCAGAAACAGGCAAGCTGATGCAAAAGCTGATGCACCCCTAAAAATGGTACACGCTGACTTATCAGGCCCGATTGAACCAGCTGGTCAAGAAGGGCATAAGTATGTCATTTCATTCACAGATGATTATTCAGGGGCAGTATTTGTATATTTTCTCAAATACAAGAGTGAAGCTACATTAGCAACAGAGAAGTTCCTTGCTGACAGTGCAGCGTATGGTCGTGTCAAATGTATCAGGTCAGACAACGGGACTGAATTCACAGGAAATGCTTTTCAATCTCTTCTAAGGGAGAAAGGCATAAGACATGAAACATCATCCCCATACTCTCCCCATCAAAATGGGACAGCAGAAAGATAATGGAGGACCCTTTTTGAAATGGCAAGGTGTATGCTAATAGAAAAAGGATTACCAAAGGTTTTGTGGCCTTATGCTGTCCAGACCGCTGCCCATATTCGAAATAGATGCTACAATGACAGACTCGAAAATACCCCATACTTCATGTTAACAGGGAGAAAGCCAAATCTCTCAAAAATGTGGATATTCGGAACTGAGTGTTCTGCATACAAACATGACACTAAGAAATTAGATCCCAGATGTGAAAGAGGAATATTTGTGGGATACAGTAAGAAAAGCCCTTCATACCTGGTCTATAATCCACTTACAGAAAAAGTGGCAAAACAGAGACTGGTGAAATTGATCAAAAAGGGAAGAATTGAACAACAAACACAAACTGATGATTATGAGACAGAAATCCAGGGATATGAAGGCACAGAATCTACAGATGAAACCAGTATTGCTGTGTCACAAAGTGAAAATAAAACAGACAACCATATACAAAATGAGGATGAGAGTACTAACGCAGATGTGTCACATGACGAAGAAACAGCAGAAAATGTCCAAAATGAAAAAGAGACGAGGTCAGACATAAAACCCAGATATAATCAAACCAGTCGCTATCCTAGACGAAAAAGGGTCGTTCCAAGGTATTTAGAGGATGATCAGACAGACTATATTAAATATGATAAAAATCATACAACTATTGATTACTGTTACAGGACTGTGTGCGGAGTCCCACAGAATTATAGTGAAGCACTGAAGTCACCACTGGCACCCGGGTGGAATTGTGCCATGAGGGAAGAGATTGACTCGATTAAACAGAATGACACATTTGAACTGACAACTTTACCTGAAGGGAGAAAAGTAATTGGAGGAAAATGGGTATTTGCCCTTAAAGAAAATGCTGAAGGAGGACAAATATTTAAGGCCAGATATGTAGCTAAGGGTTACAATCAAACAGAAGCCATAGACTACTATGGAACTTTTGCACCGACAGCTAACATTACATCAGTGCGGGCACTAATGCAGATAGCCGTACAAAATAACCTCATTGTCCATCAAATGGATGTTAAGACGGCATATTTACATGCTCCTATACATGAGGAGATTTTCTTGGAACAACCAGAAGGGTTTGAAATGATGTCAGAAACAGGAGAGAAACTAGTGTATAGATTAAAGAAATCTCTTTATGGCCTGAAACAATCAGGAAGAAACTGGTATGAACTCCTTAATGACCATTTAGAACAGGACAACTTTGTGAGAAATCTCTCTGACCACTGTGTGTACAGAAAACAGACGGAAAATGGTGACACAATCATTGTAATAATTTGGGTAGATGATTTAATTATTGCAGCAAGCAGCAATGATGCACTCAGCACATTTAAACAGAACATGAAATTCAAGTTCAACATGAAAGACCTGGGGAAACTATCATATTTTTTGGGCATACAATTTGAACAAAAGGGGGATGAAATCAAAATGAACCAGACAAAGTACATCCTAAAAATGCTAGAGAGATTTGGAATGTCAGAATGTAAAGCAAGATCTACTCCAAGTGAGCAAAAATTAGAGGGCATCCCTGTAGCTGATGAAAATGAGCAAAGTGAACCTGTCGACCCCAAAGAATATCGTGAGATTGTAGGCAGTCTTATTTATGCCATGACTTGCACCAGACCTGATATCAGCTGGATAGTGAGCAAACTATCACAGAATCTGGCAATGGCAAAAGTAAAAAACTTAGTAGCTCCAAAACATGTGCTGAGGTTTTTGAAGGGGACAGCTGATTATGAACTAAGTTTCAAGACAAATAAGGAGGATTTGAACCTGATAGCTTACAGTGATTCAGACTGGGCATCATCTGTAGAAGACAGACGTAGCACTACAGGCTACTGTTTCAGTTTAACAAAACAAGGCCCAGCCATTGCATGGAAGTCAAGGAAACAGCCCACAGTGGCCCTGTCAACATGTGAGGCTGAATACATCGGCCGAGCCACCACCGCACAAGAAAACATGTACCTGTCTCAACTGTTAAACGGTATGGACAACAAAATGTACAGTTGCACAACAATCTACGGAGACAATCAGGGGGCCATCGCACTGAGTAAGAATCCTGTAAACAGACAAAGGTCAAAACACATTGATGTAAAATATCATTTCATTCGTGAAGCACTCAGTGAGGGTTAAATAAATCTTATCTATTGTCCATCAGAGGACATGTTGGCAGACATCTTGACAAACTCATGACAAAGGTAACAATAGAAAAATTCAAAAAGTGGTTCTTTGGAAATTCAAATGTCCAAAGTTTTTTTTTGGATGTTGAGATCAAGAGGGGGTGTTGAAATAGGTGATCTCATTAGTTTTATTTGAGTTTACATTCTAGTATACATATGTTGTATTTGTATCTACTCTCAGGAAATGCATGGCACTTTATGACAAGGTTTGGGACTTGTTTTAGTTTTTCGCGACTGTTCAGCTAACTTGACGTTAACTTCTACGTCAGTGTTTTTTTTTTGGTATAGCGGTGCTGGCGGGAATTTTTCCCTCACTCTGTACTGTACATGTCCCATGGCTAACCGATGTTGATTCCCGGAGCTGTGAAGAAGAAAATAAAAGACGATTCAAACAAGGCAAACTTGTGAATTCCTTCCGAAACATGGAAAACGAAGAAGCTGCGAACTTAAACGCAACAGTTTGGTTGTGGATGCGTTTCGGCTAATGCTATTAGCACAGCTATGATGAGTTAAGGTGTGTTTGTGTGTGTGTGTGTGTGTGTGTGTCTGTGTGTGTGTGTGTGTGCGTGTGTGTGAGTGTGAATTTGTTTAGGTGGGGGGGGGTCGCGGACAGGGAGTACCGGGGCCTCGAGCGGATGAGCTGAGGAGCGGAGGAGGGCAGAAGCCTGGCCCGTGATTCGCTTATGTCCAGCGGTTCGGGAATTCCAGGGCCCAAAGCGGAGGAGCGATGGAGCTGAGAAGCGGAGGAGCGGAGGTAATGTTTCTCCTCTCAGAGGCGGGGAAGTTTGGGGGCAGAAGAACCCCTTAGACTGGCTAATGTGAGCATACTCCGGACATAGATCCCCCGGACGTATGATTGGAGCTCTCGGACCATTTGGCACACACATGTGAATGAGTGGATGAGCTAATGTTTGTTTGGTTGTGGATGCGTTTCGGCTAATGCTATTAGCACAGCTATGATGAGTTAAGGTGTGTGTGTATGTGTGTGTGTGTGTGTGTGTGTTTGTGTGTTTTTGTGTGTGTGTGAGTGTGTTTGTGTGTGTATGTGTGAGAGTTTGTTTAGGTGGGGGGGGGGAGTACCAGAGCCCATACAGGAGGAGCGGTGGAGCTGAGAAGCGGAGGTAATTTTTCTCCTCTCAGAGGCGGGGAAGCTTGGGGGCAGAAGAACCCCTTAGACCGGCCAATGTGAGCCTTCTTCGGACATAGATCACCCGGACGTATGACTGGAGCTCCCGTACCTCTAGGCACACACATATGTGAATGAGTGGATGAGCTAATGTTTGTTTTGTTGTGGATACGTTTTGGCCAATGCTATTAGCACAGCTATGATGAGTTCAGGTGTGTGTGTGTGTGTTTGTGTGTTTGTCTGTGTGTGTGTGTGTGTGTGTGTGTGTGTGTGTGTGTGTGTGTGTGTGTGTGTGTGTGTGTGTGTGTGTGTGTGCGTGTGTTTATCTGTGTGTGAGAGTTTGTTTTGGTGGGTGGGGGTGGGGGGGGGGTGTTCCCGCGGACAGGGAGTACCAGGGCCTGGAGCGGATGAGGTGAGGAGCGGAGGAGGGCAGAAGCCCGGACCGTGATTCGCTTCTGTCCAGCGGTTCGGGAGTTCCAGGGCCCAAAGCGGAGAAGCGGAGGACAGCAAAAGCCCTGTCCGCAATTCACCTGAGTCTGGCGGATCGGTAGTACCTGGTTCCGCAGCGGAGGAGCGGAGGAGCGGAGGAGCGGAGCAAAGCGGAAGACCGTCTTAATAACAAGGAAATTACAGATGAGGCTATAATTTCCACAGAAATCTTTAAATTCTATCGCCACCTATACACTTCGACATTGTCAAAAAGCGATTGTGACTCCTTTCCAACAAATATTCCTCAACATATCCCAAAAATAAACAACAACAAACAATATATGTTTGTTTTGTATATGTTTATATATAATCAACAAAAAATATACAGTTTGATATCTGAGATTCCTTGTGAGTCGCCAACTTAATTACATGTTGTACTCCCCTTGCAATCTTTTTTTCGTTTTAATTTTTTATTAGTCTATCTATTGATTTAATTATTTCATTTTAATTTCTTTTTTTGTCTAGCACTGTAAATTTCTCACAAACCGTTAACACTATTAACTTCTGATTCCATACAGAACGAATGTCCTTATGTCCTTTGCTTCCTCATGCCTGGTTGTTTCATTCACATTCAGTTCTACCTTGCCATGTTTATTTGTACATTTGTATAGTTGTGTGTACTATTTATGTTCAATTCAAAAAAAAAAAAAAAAGAATGAGAGGCTGAGAAAATCTCCATGTCTCTCTCCCCCCCCCCCCTTAATGCCGCCCCCCCCCCTTCCTCACGGCGGCCGACGCAACGCGATTCTCGCCGTTGTTGTGGAAGTAGGGAAAAGGATTCCCCGCGTCGGTGCGAGCGATGCGTTTCAAGGCGTATTGCATGTGTGTATGGGGGGGGGGGTCTACAGGACACCGCAGACCGGCAATGGTGCACCTTCTCCGGACATCGATCACCGAAACGTCGGCGTGGAGCTCCCGGAGCAGCCGGCGTGTACATGTGAATGAATGGAGGAGCTAATGTGTGTGGGGTGGTGGTGGTGGTGGTGTGGGGGGGGGGGGGGGGGGGGGGCGTTTCGGCTAATGCTATCAGCACAGCTATGATTATCCCCAGAACGTTGAGAACGAGCTCCCGGAACTCCAGACATGCGTATATAAAAGAGTGGAATTAAGGTGTGTGTGAGTGTGTGTGTGTGTGTGTGTGTGTGTGTGTGTGTGTGTCTGTGTGTGTGTGTGTGTGTGTGTGTGTGTGTGTGTGTGTGTGTGTGTGTGTATGTGTGGGACAGAAATAATGTCGGGGACAGAAATTGTTATTAGCCTGCTGGCAGATGACACAACCTTAGTTTTGAAAAATGAACATCAAGTCCCAATAAGCGTTGAAAAAATTAAAACATTCTACAAGGCTTCAGGATTGTCATTAAACTTAAAGAAATGCAAACTTCTTGAGCTGCATGACTCACCACTAAAGGAAATCAGCAATGTTCCTATCAAATCAGAAATAAAATACTTGAGCATTTTCCTATCTAAGGACCAAAAGTTAAATCAGTCCAGGAACATTGAATCTAAACTGAATCAAAGTAAAGCTAAATTGAATATATGGCTCCAAAGAGATTTATCAATATTAGGCCCGATATATTTGACTAAAATGGAATGTTTATCCAGATGTATATACCCAGTGTATTCCAATGCTGCTCCAAATCAACTCATAAAATCTATTAACCAAATAAATTTCAACTTTATCTGGAGGAACAAACCACACCATCTAAAAAAATCACATATGGGGAAAGAAACAAGTGACGGAGGGCTGAAAGTGATAGAGTTGGACTGCCTGAATGGGACATTGAAGGTGAACTGGTTGAAATCCTGGATCAAACATCATCATTTTTTCTGGTATTGTACTCCAAACTACTTATTCAACATAGTCGGCAGCCTAAGTCTTCTACTTATCTCTGACTTGGATATCAACAAGATTCCTGTCCAATTTTCAGAGTTCCATAAACAAATACTATTATACTGGAAAATGATATATGTACACAATTTCTCACCACACAGTACAATAATTTGGAACAATCGATATGTACTGCATGGCAACAAACCTCTGTTTTACAAGGAATGCTTTGAGAAAGGTATATGGTCAATAATTGACTTGATGGATGACAATGGCAGTCGTCTAGACTATGAACAGTTCTGTACTACACACAGATTTAAGCCTCCCATATTAGAGTTGATAAAGTTACGAAACGCACTGCCTCGACAATTTGTATTCCTGACCAAAAATATAATGACGCACCAAACCGTACAACCACAGTTACCCCGACTATCACTCCAGGGAATCTCAATTCCGGACAGAAAGTGCACCAACTCCTTTATTAGGACATGTTTCACAGGAAACTTATTCCCTGGACGTCAAAACAAAAATAATATTTGAAATGAATTTGATGAGGAATCGATTGCCACGCTGCGAACTATGTATCTGACTCTACCCATACCCCCCAAGGCACAAAGAAACCCACTTCTAAATTATGAATGACATCTACCCATCTAAGGAATTATTGAGGGTACACTTTACTTTTGAAGATAATATTTGTACATTTTGTGAAGACAACATTGAAACCATTGACCATATATTTTTTCTCATTCTCATTCCATCATCACCAGTTTCCCTCTCAAAAGATGATATCACATTTGGTTTACTTATAAGCAACATAACAGATGAACTCCGTGTCAATGTTCTTTTAGGCCTGGCCAAGTTCTTCATTCACAAAAACAGAATGCAAAAATGCTCCCCAAATTTGAATTTCTTCATAAACGATTTTGAATTATAAAAAAAAATCCTTAAAACTTATGGAAAAATCCAAAAACTAAAAAATATACAGTTACCCATGTCTGAGATTCCTTTTTTTTGAAAAAAAAAAAAACAAAAAACAAAAAAAAAACTTAATTACATGTTATATTCCCCTTGCAATTTTTTTTTCGTTTTAATTTTTTATTTGTCTATCTATTGATTTAATTATTTCCTTTTAATTTCTTTTTTTGTCTAGCACTGTAAATTTCTCACAAACCGTTAACACTATTAACTTCTGATTACATACAGAACAAATGTCCTTATGTCCGTTGCTTCCTCATCCCTGGTTGTTTCATTGACATTCAGTTCTACCTTGCCATGTTTATTTGTACATTTGTATATTTGTGTGTACTATTTATGTTCAATTAAAAACAGTTTGATGTCTGAGATTCCTTGTGAACGGCCAACTTAATTACATGTTATATTCCCCTTACAATTTTTTTTTTTAGTTTTTAATTTTATTTTTCTATCTATTTATTTAATTATTTCCTTTTAATTTTCTTTTTTGTCTAGCATTAAAAAATTCTCGCGAACCGTTAACACTATTAACTTCTGATTCCATACAGAACGAATGCCCTTATGTCTCCCGTCCCCCCCGCTTTTTCCGTACGGTGGCAGACACTGAGATCAAAAGCAAATGGGTGTCATTGTAATGCAGTAACAGGGTGATAACAGCCGTGTTTGAAGTGTGTAGGGGCTTATAGGAGAGCAGAAGCACGTCACGCTATTCGCCTGAGTTCGGAGGATCGGGGGCACCAGGGCCCATAGCGGAGGAGCAGAGGAGTTGAGAAGCGGAGGAGCGGAGTTATGTTTCTCTTCTCAAAGGCGGGGAAGCTTGGGGGCAGCAGGACCCCTTAGACCGGCCAATGTGAGCCTTCTCCGGACATAGATCACCCGGACGTATGACTGGAGCTCCCGTACCTCTGGGCACACACATATGTGAATGAGTGGATGAGCTAATGTTTGTTTTGTTGTGGATACGTTTCGGCCAATGCTATTAGCACAGCTATGATGAGTTCAGGTGTGTGTGTGTGTGTGTGTGTGTGTGTGTGTGTGTGTGTGTATGGTGTGTGTGTGTGTGTGTGTGTGTGTGTGTGTGTGTGTGTGTGTGTGTGTGTGTGTGTGTGTGTGTGAGAGTTTGTTTTGGTGGTTGGGGGGGGGTTCCCGCGTACTGGGAGTACCAGGGCCTGGAGCGGATGAGGTGAGGAGCGGAGGAGGGCAGAAGCCCGGACCGTGATTCGCTTATGTCCAGCGGTTCGGGAGTTCCAGGGCCCAAAGCGGAGGAGCGGAGGACAGCAAAAGCCCTGTCCGCAATTCACCTGAGTCTGGCGGATCGGTAGTACCTGGTTCCGCAGCGGAGGAGCGGAGGACTTGAGAAGCGAAGGAGCGGAGGAGCGGAGATGTTTCTCTTCTCAGAGGCGGCAAGGGGGGGGGAGCAGGACCCCTTACCCGTATCCCCCGGACGGTTGAGTGGAGCTCCCGGACTTCCGGGCACGCACATGCGAATGACTGGATGACAGGGAGTGCCAGGGCCTGGAGCGGATGAGAAGAGGAGAGGCGGAGAGCAGAAGCCCGGCCCGGTTCGGGATTTCCAGGGTCCAAAGCGGGGGAGCAAAGAAGCGGAGGAGAGCAGAAGAGCAGAAGACTGGCCCGGAATTCACCGAAGTCCCGCATATCGGGAGTTCAAGGGCCCGGAGCGGAAGAGAGGAGGAGCGGAGGAGCGGAGGAGCGGGGGAGCGGAGGAGCGGAGGAGCGGAGGAGCGGAGGAGCGGAGGAGCGGAGGAGAGCGGAAGCCCGGCCAACAATTCGCCTGAGTCCCGCGGAGAGGGGGTACCAGGGCCTGGAGCCTGATTCGCTTATGTCCAGCAGTTCAGGAGTACCAGGGTCAGGAGCGGAGGAGCGGAGGAGCGGATGAGCAGAAGAACGTTTAAGCGGTGGAGCGGAGGAGCGGATGAGCGGAGGAGAGTGGAATCCGGCCGACATCTCGCCTGAGTCCCGCGGAAAGGGAGTCCCAGGGCCTGGAGCCTGATTCGCTTATGGCAAGCAGTTCAGGAGAACCGAGCCCAGAGCGGAGGAGCGGAGGAGCGGAGGAGCGGAGGAGCGGAGGAGCGGAGGAGAGCGGAAACCCGGCCAACAATTCGCCTAAGTCCCGCGGAGAGGGAGTACCAGGGCCTGGAGCCTGATTCGCTATGTCCAGCAGTTCAGGAGTACCAGGGCCGGAGCAAAGGAGCGGAGGAGCGGAGGAGCGGAGGAGCGGAGGAGCGGAGGAGCGGAGGAGCGGATAAGCGAATGAGCTGAGGAGAGCGGAAGCCCGGCCGGCAATTCGCCTTAGTCCCGCGGAGAGGGAGTACCAGGTCCTGGAGCCTGATTCGCTTATGTCCAGCAGTTCAGGAGTACCAGGGCCAGGAGCGGAGGAGCGGAGGAGCGGATGAGCAAAATAACGTTTAAGCGGTGGAGCGGAGGAGCGGATGAGCGGAGGAGAGCGGAATCCGGCCGACAATTCGCCTGAGTCCCGCGGAAAGGGAGTACCAGGGCCAGAAGCGTGATTTAATGATGTTCAGCAATTCAGGAGTACCAGGCCGAGGTGCGGAGGAGCGGAGGGGCGGATGAGTGGAGGAGCGGAGGTGGGGGGGAGAGCGGAAGACCGGCCCACATTTCGCCTGAGTCCCGCGGATTGGGAGTACCAGGGCCTGGAGCCTGATTCGCTTATGGCAAGCAGTTCAGGAGTACCAGGGCCCAGAGCGGCGGAGCGGCGGAGCGGAGGAGCGGAGGAGCGGAGGAGCGGAGGAGCGGAGGAGCGGAGGAGCGGAGGAGAGCGGAAGCCCGGCCGACAATTCGCCTTAGTCCAGCGGAGAGGGAGTACCAGGGCCTGGAGCCTGATTCGCTTATGTCCAGCAGTTAGGGGGAGTACCAGGGCCGGAGCGGAGGAGCGGAGGAGCGGATGAGCAGAAGAACGTTTAAGCGGTGGAGCGGAGGCGCGGACGAGCGGAGGAGAGCGGAATCCGGCCGACATCTCGCCTGAGTCCCGCGGAAAGGGAGTACCAGGGCCTGGAGCCTGATTCGCTTATGGCAAGCAGTTCAGGAGAACCGGGCCCAGAGCGGAGGAGCGGAGGAGCGGAGGAGCGGAGGAGCGGAGGAGAGCGGAAGCCCGGCCAACAATTCGCCTAAGTCTCGCGGAGAGGGAGTACCAGGGCCAGGAGCCTGATTCGCTATGTCCAGCAGTTCAGGAGTACCAGGGCCGGAGCGGAGAAACGGAGGAGCGGAGGAGCGGAGGAGCGGAGGAGCGGATAAGCGGATGAGCTGAGGAGAGCGGAAGCCCGGCCGGCAATTTGCCTGAGTCCCGCGGAGAGGGAGTACCAGGTCCTGGAACCTGATTCGCTTATGTCCAGCAGTTCAGGAGTACCAGGGCCAGGAGCGGAGGAGCGGAGGAGCAGATGAGCAGAAGAACGTTTAAGCGGTGGAGCGGAGGAGCGGATGAGCGGAGGAGAGCGGAATCCGGCCGACATCTCGCCTGAGTCCCGCGGAAAGGGAGTACCAGGGCCTGGAGCCTGATTCGCTTATGGCAAGCAGTTCAGGAGAACCGGGCCCAGGTGCGGAGGAGCGGAGGAGCGGAGGAGAGCGGAAGCCCGGCCAACAATTCGCCTAAGTCCCACGGAGAGGGAGTACCAGGGCCAGGAGCCTGATTCGCTATGTCCAGCAGTTCAGGAGTACCAGGGCCGGAGCGGAGGAACGGAGGAGCGCAGGAGCGGAGGAGCGGAGGAGCGGAGGAGCGGAGGAGCGGATGAGCTGAGGTGAGCGGAAGCCCGGTCGGCAATTCGCCTGAGTCCCGCGGAGAGGGAGTACCAAGTCCTGGAGCCTGATTCGCTTATGTCCAGCAGTTAGGGGGAGTACCAGGGCCGGAGCGGAGGAGCGGAGGAGCGGATGAGCAGAAGAACGTTTAAGCGGTGGAGCGGAGGGGCGGACGAGCGGAGGAGAGCGGAATCCGGCCGACATCTCGCCTGAGTCCCGCGGAAAGGGAGTACCAGGGCCTGGAGCCTGATTCGCTTATGGCAAGCAGTTCAGGAGAACCGGGCCCAGAGCGGAGGAGCGGAGGAGCGGAGGAGAGCGGAAGCCCGGCCAACAATTCGCCTAAGTCCCGCGGAGAGGGAGTACCAGGGCCAGGAGCCTGATTCGCTATGTCCAGCAGTTCAGGAGTACCAGGGCCGGAGCGGAGAAACGGAGGAGCGGAGGAGCGGAGGAGCGGAGGAGCGGATAAGCGGATGAGCTGAGGAGAGCGGAAGCCCGGCCGGCAATTTGCCTGAGTCCCGCGGAGAGGGAGTACCAGGTCCTGGAACCTGATTCGCTTATGTCCAGCAGTTCAGGAGTACCAGGGCCAGGAGCGGAGGAGCGGAGGAGCAGATGAGCAGAAGAACGTTTAAGCGGTGGAGCGGAGGAGCGGATGAGCGGAGGAGAGCGGAATCCGGCCGACATCTCGCCTGAGTCCCGCGGAAAGGGAGTACCAGGGCCTGGAGCCTGATTCGCTTATGGCAAGCAGTTCAGGAGAACCGGGCCCAGGTGCGGAGGAGCGGAGGAGCGGAGGAGAGCGGAAGCCCGGCCAACAATTCGCCTAAGTCCCACGGAGAGGGAGTACCAGGGCCAGGAGCCTGATTCGCTATGTCAAGCAGTTCAGGAGTACCAGGGCCGGAGCGGAGGAACGGAGGAGCGCAGGAGCGGAGGAGCGGAGGAGCGGAGGAGCGGATGAGCTGAGGTGAGCGGAAGCCCGGTCGGCAATTCGCCTGAGTCCCGCGGAGAGGGAGTACCAAGTCCTGGAGCCTGATTCGCTTATGTCCAGCAGTTCAGTAGTACCAGGGCCAGGAGCGGAGGAGCGGAGGAGCGGATGAGCAAAATAACGTTTAAGCGGTGGAGCGGAGGAGCGGATGAGCGGAGGAGAGCGGAATCCGGCCGACAATTCGCCTGAGTCCAGCGGAGAGGGAGTACCAGGGCCAGAAGCGTGATTTATTGATGTTCAGCAATTCAGGAGTACCAGGCCCAGGTGCGGAGGGGCGGATGAGTGGAGGAGCGGAGGTGGGGAGGAAAGCGGAAGACCGGCCCACATTTCGCCGTAGTCCCGCGGATTGGGAGTACCAGTGCCTGGAGCCTGATTCGCTTATGGCAAGGAGTTCAGGAGTGCCAGGGCCCAGAGCGGCGGAGCGGAGGAGCGGAGGAGCGGAGGGGCGGATGAGCGGAGGAGTGGACGTGCGGAGGAGAGCGGAAGCCCGGCCGACAATTCGCCTTAGTCCCGCGGAGAGGGAGTACCAGGGCCTGGAGCCTGATTCGCTTATGGCAAGCAGTTCAGGAGTACCAGGGCCTAGAGCGGAGGAGCGGAGGAGCGGAGGAGCGGAGGAGCGGAGGAGCGGAGGAGCGGAGAAGCGGAGGAGAGCGGAAGCCCGGCCGACAATTCGCCTTAGTCCCGCGGAGAGGGAGTACCAGGGCCTGGAGCCTGATTCGCTTATGTCCAGCAATTCAGGAGTACCAGGGCCGGAGCGGTGGAGCGGAGGAGCGGAGGAGCGGAGGAGCGGAGGAGCGGATGAGCGGATGAGCGGATGAGCTGAGGAGAGCGGAAGCCCGGCCGGCAATTCGCCTGAGTCCCACGGAGAAGGAGTACCAGGGCCTAGAAACTGAGTCGCTTATGTCCAGCAGTTCAGGAGTACCAGGGCCAGGAGCGGAGGAGCGGAGGAGCGCAGGAGCGGATGAGCGGATGAGCGGATGAGCGGATGAGCGGATGAGCGGATGAGCGGATGAGCGGATGAGCGGATGAGCGGATGAGCGGAGGAGCGGAGGAGCGGAGGAGAGCGGAAGGCCGGCCCACATTTCCCCTATGTCCCGCGGATTGGGAGTACCAGGGCTTGGAGCCTGATACACTTATGTCAAGCGGTCCGGAGTACCAGGGCCCGGAGCGGGGGAGCGGAAGAGCGGAGGAGCGGAGGAGAGCGGTAGCCCGGCAAACAATTCGCCTAAGTCCCGCGGAAAGGGAGTACCAGGGCCTGGAGCCTGTTTCGCTTATGTCCAGCAGTTCAGGAGTACCAGGGCCGGAGCGGAGGAGCGGAGGAGTGGAGGAGCGGATGAGTGGAGAAGCGGAGGAGAGCGGAAGCCCGGCCGACAA
This sequence comes from Fistularia commersonii, assembly GCF_037954325.1. Classification (NCBI taxonomy): domain Eukaryota; kingdom Metazoa; phylum Chordata; class Actinopteri; order Syngnathiformes; family Fistulariidae; genus Fistularia; species Fistularia commersonii. The sequence goes on from NW_028233996.1 coordinate 1,814,857, forward strand.
TTCGCCTAAGTCCCGCGGAGAGGGAGTACCAGGGCCTGGAGCCTGATTCGCTTATGTCAAGCGGTCCGGAGTACCAGGGCCCGGAGCGGGGGATCGGAAGAGCGGAGGAGCGGAGGAGAGCGGTAGCCCGGCAAACAATTCGCCTAAGTCCCGCGGAAAGGGAGTACCAGGGCCTGGAGCCTGATTCGCTAATGGCAAGCAGTTCATGAGTACCAGGGCCTAGAGCGGAGGAGCGGAGGAGCGGAGGAGCGGATGAGTGGAGAAGCGGAGGAGAGCGGAAGCCCGGCCGACAATTCGCCTTAGTCCCGCGGAGAGGGAGTACCAGGGCCTGGAGCCTGATTCGCTTATGTCCAGCAGTTCAGGAGTACCAGGGCCGGAGCGGTGGAGCGGAGGGGCGGAGGAGCGGAGGACCGGAGGACCGGAGGACCGGAGGACCGGAGGAGAGAGGAATCCGGCCGACAATTCGCCTGAGTCCCGCGGAAAGGGAGTACCAGGACCAGAAGCGTGATTTAATGATATCCAGCAGTTCAGGAGTACCAGGGCTGGAGCGGAGGAGCGGAGGAGCGGAGGAGAGCGGAGGCCCGGCCGGCAATTCGCCTGAGTCCCGCTTAGAGGGAGTACCAGGGCCTGAAGCGTGATTTAATGATGTTCAACAATTCAGGAGTACCAGGGCCAGGTGCGGAGGAGCGGACGAGCGGAGGGTTGGACGAGTGGAGGAGCGGAGGAGCGGAGGAGAGCGGAAGCCCGGCCCACTTTTTGCCTTAGTCCCGCGGATTGGGAGTACCAGGGCCTGGAGCCTGATATGCCTATGGCAAGCAGTTCAGGAGTACCAGGGCCCAGAGAGGAGGAGCGGAGGAGCGGAGGAGCGGAGGAGCGGAGGAGCGGAGGTGAGCGGAAGCCCAGCCGAATATTCGCCTAAGTCCCGCGGAAAGGGAGTACCAGGGCCTGGAGCCTGTTTCGCTTATGTCCAGCAGTTCAGGAGTACCAGGGCCGGAGCGGAGGAGCGGAGGAGTGGAGGAGCGGAGGGGCGGAGGAGAGCGGAAGACCGGCCCACATTTCGCCGTAGTCCCGCGGATTGGGAGTACCAGTGCCTGGAGCCTGATTCGCTTATGGCAAGGAGTTCAGGAGTGCCAGGGCCCAGAGCGGCGGAGCGGAGGAGCGGAGGAGCGGAGGGGCGGATGAGCGGAGGAGTGGACGTGCGGAGGAGAGCGGAAGCCCGGCCGACAATTCGCCTTAGTCCCGCGGAGAGGGAGTACCAGGGCCTGGAGCCTGATTCGCTTATGGCAAGCAGTTCAGGAGTACCAGGGCCTAGAGCGGAGGAGCGGAGGAGCGGAGGAGCGGAGGAGCGGAGGAGCGGAGGAGCGGAGAAGCGGAGGAGAGCGGAAGCCCGGCCGACAATTCGCCTTAGTCCCGCGGAGAGGGAGTACCAGGGCCTGGAGCCTGATTCGCTTATGTCCAGCAATTCAGGAGTACCAGGGCCGGAGCGGTGGAGCGGAGGAGCGGAGGAGCGGAGGAGCGGAGGAGCGGATGAGCGGATGAGCGGATGAGCTGAGGAGAGCGGAAGCCCGGCCGGCAATTCGCCTGAGTCCCACGGAGAAGGAGTACCAGGGCCTAGAAACTGAGTCGCTTATGTCCAGCAGTTCAGGAGTACCAGGGCCAGGAGCGGAGGAGCGGAGGAGCGCAGGAGCGGATGAGCGGATGAGCGGATGAGCGGATGAGCGGATGAGCGGATGAGCGGATGAGCGGATGAGCGGATGAGCGGAGGAGCGGAGGAGCGGAGGAGAGCGGAAGGCCGGCCCACATTTCCCCTATGTCCCGCGGATTGGGAGTACCAGGGCTTGGAGCCTGATACACTTATGTCAAGCGGTCCGGAGTACCAGGGCCCGGAGCGGGGGAGCGGAAGAGCGGAGGAGCGGAGGAGAGCGGTAGCCCGGCAAACAATTCGCCTAAGTCCCGCGGAAAGGGAGTACCAGGGCCTGGAGCCTGTTTCGCTTATGTCCAGCAGTTCAGGAGTACCAGGGCCGGAGCGGAGGAGCGGAGGAGTGGAGGAGCGGATGAGTGGAGAAGCGGAGGAGAGCGGAAGCCCGGCCGACAATTCGCCTAAGTCCCGCGGAGAGGGAGTACCAGGGCCTGGAGCCTGATTCGCTTATGTCAAGCGGTCCGGAGTACCAGGGCCCGGAGCGGGGGAGCGGAAGAGCGGAGGAGCGGAGGAGAGCGGTAGCCCGGCAAACAATTCGCCTAAGTCCCGCGGAAAGGGAGTACCAGGGCCTGGAGCCTGATTCGCTAATGGCAAGCAGTTCATGAGTACCAGGGCCTAGAGCGGAGGAGCGGAGGAGCGGAGGAGCGGATGAGTGGAGAAGCGGAGGAGAGCGGAAGCCCGGCCGACAATTCGCCTTAGTCCCGCGGAGAGGGAGTACCAGGGCCTGGAGCCTGATTCGCTTATGTCCAGCAGTTCAGGAGTACCAGGGCCGGAGCGGTGGAGCGGAGGGGCGGAGGAGCGGAGGACCGGAGGACCGGAGGACCGGAGGACCGGAGGAGAGCGGAATCCGGCCGACAATTCGCCTGAGTCCCGCGGAAAGGGAGTACCAGGACCAGAAGCGTGATTTAATGATATCCAGCAGTTCAGGAGTACCAGGGCTGGAGCGGAGGAGCGGAGGAGCGGAGGAGAGCGGAGGCCCGGCCGGCAATTCGCCTGAGTCCCGCTTAGAGGGAGTACCAGGGCCTGAAGCGTGATTTAATGATGTTCAACAATTCAGGAGTACCAGGGCCAGGTGCGGAGGAGCGGACGAGCGGAGGGTTGGACGAGTGGAGGAGCGGAGGAGCGGAGGAGAGCGGAAGCCCGGCCCACTTTTTGCCTTAGTCCCGCGGATTGGGAGTACCAGGGCCTGGAGCCTGATATGCCTATGGCAAGCAGTTCAGGAGTACCAGGGCCCAGAGAGGAGGAGCGGAGGAGCGGAGGAGCGGAGGAGCGGAGGAGCGGAGGTGAGCGGAAGCCCAGCCGAATATTCGCCTAAGTCCCGCGGAAAGGGAGTACCAGGGCCTGGAGCCTGTTTCGCTTATGTCCAGCAGTTCAGGAGTACCAGGGCCGGAGCGGAGGAGCGGAGGAGTGGAGGAACGGAGGAGCGGAGGAGAGCGGAAGCCCGGCCCACATTTCGCCTGAGTCCCGCGGATTGGGAGTACCAGGGCCTGGAGCCTGATCCGCTTATGGCAAGCAGTTCAGGAGTACCAGGGCCTAGAGCGGAGGAGCGGAGGAGCGGAGGACCGGAGGAGCGGAGAAGCGGAGGAGAGCGGAAGCCCGGCCGACAATTCGCCTTAGTCCCGCGGATTGGGAGTACCAGGGCCTGGAGCCTGATTCGCTTATGTCCAGCAGTTCAGGAGTACCAGGGCCGGAGCGGTGGAGCGGAGGAGCGGAGGACCGGAGGAGCGGAGGACCGGAGGACCGGAGGACCGGAGGAGAGCGGAATCCGGCCGACAATTCGCCTGAGTCCCGCGGAAAGGGAGTACCAGGACCAGAAGCGTGATTTAATGATATCCAGCAGTTCAGGAGTAGCAGGGCTGGAGCGGAGGAGCGGAGGAGCGGAGGAGAGCGGAGGCCCGGCCGGCAATTCGCCTGAGTCCCGCTTAGAGGGAGTACCAGGGCCTGAAGCGTGATTTAATGATGTTCAACAATTCAGGAGTACCAGGGCCAGGTGCGGAGGAGCGGACGAGCGGAGGGTTGGATGAGTGGAGGAGCGGAGGAGCGGAGGAGAGCGGAAGCCCGGCCCACTTTTTGCCTTAGTCCCGCGGAAAGGGAGTACCAGGGCCTGGAGCCTGTTTCGCTTATGTCCAGCAGTTCAGGAGTACCAGGGCCGGAGCGGAGGAGCGGAGGAGTGGATGAGAGGAGAAGCGGAGGAGCGGAGGAGTGGAGGAGCGGAGAAGCGGAGGAGCGGAGGAGCGGAGGAGCGGAGGTGGGGAGGAGCCGAGGAGCGGAGGAGAGCGGAATCCTGCCGACAATTCGCCTGAGTCCCGCGGAAAGGGAGTACCAGGGCCTGAATCGTGATTTAATGATGTTCAGCAATTCAGGAGTACCAGGGCCAGGTGCGGAGGAGCGGAGGAGCGGAGGGGCGGATGAGTGGATGAGCGGAGGAGTGGAGGAGAGCGGAAGCCCGGCCCACTTTTTGCCTTAGTCCCGCGGAGAGGGAGTACCAGGGCCTGGAGCCTGATTCACTTATGTCCAGCAGTTCAGGAGTACCAGGGCCTGGAGCGGAGGATCGAAGGAGCGGAGGAGCGGATGAGTGGAGGAGCGGATGAGCGGAGGAGCGGAGGAGCGGAGGAGCGGAGGAGAGCGGAAGCCCGGCCCACATTTCCCCTATGTCGCGCGGAGTGTGAGTACCAGGGCTGGGAGCCTGATTCACTTATGTCAAGCGGTCCGGAGTACCAGGGCCCGGAGCGGAGGAGCGGATGACCGGAGGAGCGGAAGAGCGGAGGAGAGCGGAAGCCCGGCCAAAAATTCGCCTAAGTCCCGCGGAGAGGGAGTACCAGGGCCTGGAACCTAATTCGCTTATGTCCAGCAGTTCAGGAGTACCAGGGCCAGAACGGAGGAGCGGAGGAGCGGAGGAGCGAAGGAGCGGAGGAGAGCGGAAGCCCGGCCGGCAATTCGCCTGAGTCCCGCGGAGAGGGAGTACCAAGGCCTGGTACCTGATTCGATTATGTCTAGCAGTTCAGGAGTACCAGGGCCTGGAGCGGAGGAGCAGATGAGCAGAAGAACGTTTAAGTGGTGGAGCGGAGGAGCGGATGAGCGGAGGAGAGCGGAATCCGGCCGACAATTTGCCTGAGTCCCGCGGAAAGGGAGTACCAGGGCCTGGAGCCTGAATAGCTTATGTCCTGCGGTTCCGGAGTACCAGGGCCCACAGCGGAGGAGCTGACGAGCGGATGAGTGGATGAGCTTAGGAGAGCGGAAGCCCGGTCGAATATTCTCCTGACTCCAGCGGAGAGGGTGTACCAGGGCCATAAACGTGATTTAATGATGTTCAGCAATGCAGGTGTACCAGGGCCAGGTGCGGAGGAGCGAAGGAGCGGAGGGGCGGATGAGTGGAGGACCGGATGAGCGGAGGAGCGGAGGTGAGCGGAAGCCCGGCCGACAATTCGCCTAAGTCCCGCGGAGAAGGAGTACCAGGGCCTTGAGCCTGATTCGCTTATGTCCAGCAGTTCAGGAGTACCAGGGCCGGAACGGAGGAGCGGGGGAGCGGAGGACCGGAGGACCGGAGGACCGGAGGACCGGAGGACCGGAGGAGAGCGGAATCCGGCCGACAATTCGCCTGAGTCCCGCGGAAAGGGAGTACCAGGACCAGAAGCGTGATTTAATGATATCCAGCAGTTCAGGAGTACCAGGGCTGGAGCGGAGGAGCGGAGGAGCGGAGGAGAGCGGAGGCCCGGCCGGCAATTCGCCTGAGTCCCGCTTAGAGGGAGTACCAGGGCCTGAAGCGTGATTTAATGATGTTCAACAATTCAGGAGTACCAGGGCCAGGTGCGGAGGAGCGGACGAGCGGAGGGTTGGATGAGTGGAGGAGCGGAGGAGCGGAGGAGAGCGGAAGCCCGGCCCACTTTTTGCCTTAGTCCCGCGGATTGGGAGTACCAGGGCCTGGAGCCTGATATGCCTATGGCAAGCAGTTCAGGAGTACCAGGGCCCAGAGAGGAGGAGCGGAGGAGCGGAGGAGCGGAGGAGCGGAGGAGCGGAGGTGAGCGGAAGCCCAGCCGAATATTCGCCTAAGTCCCGCGGAAAGGGAGTACCAGGGCCTGGAGCCTGTTTCGCTTATGTCCAGCAGTTCAGGAGTACCAGGGCCGGAGCGGAGGAGCGGAGGAGTGGAGGAACGGAGGAGCGGAGGAGAGCGGAAGCCCGGCCCACATTTCGCCTGAGTCCCGCGGATTGGGAGTACCAGGGCCTGGAGCCTGATCCGCTTATGGCAAGCAGTTCAGGAGTACCAGGGCCTAGAGCGGAGGAGCGGAGGAGCGGAGGACCGGAGGAGCGGAGAAGCGGAGGAGAGCGGAAGCCCGGCCGACAATTCGCCTTAGTCCCGCGGATTGGGAGTACCAGGGCCTGGAGCCTGATTCGCTTATGTCCAGCAGTTCAGGAGTACCAGGGCCGGAGCGGTGGAGCGGAGGAGCGGAGGACCGGAGGAGCGGAGGACCGGAGGACCGGAGGACCGGAGGAGAGCGGAATCCGGCCGACAATTCGCCTGAGTCCCGCGGAAAGGGAGTACCAGGACCAGAAGCGTGATTTAATGATATCCAGCAGTTCAGGAGTAGCAGGGCTGGAGCGGAGGAGCGGAGGAGCGGAGGAGAGCGGAGGCCCGGCCGGCAATTCGCCTGAGTCCCGCTTAGAGGGAGTACCAGGGCCTGAAGCGTGATTTAATGATGTTCAACAATTCAGGAGTACCAGGGCCAGGTGCGGAGGAGCGGACGAGCGGAGGGTTGGATGAGTGGAGGAGCGGAGGAGCGGAGGAGAGCGGAAGCCCGGCCCACTTTTTGCCTTAGTCCCGCGGAAAGGGAGTACCAGGGCCTGGAGCCTGTTTCGCTTATGTCCAGCAGTTCAGGAGTACCAGGGCCGGAGCGGAGGAGCGGAGGAGTGGATGAGAGGAGAAGCGGAGGAGCGGAGGAGTGGAGGAGCGGAGAAGCGGAGGAGCGGAGGAGCGGAGGAGCGGAGGTGGGGAGGAGCCGAGGAGCGGAGGAGAGCGGAATCCTGCCGACAATTCGCCTGAGTCCCGCGGAAAGGGAGTACCAGGGCCTGAATCGTGATTTAATGATGTTCAGCAATTCAGGAGTACCAGGGCCAGGTGCGGAGGAGCGGAGGAGCGGAGGGGCGGATGAGTGGATGAGCGGAGGAGTGGAGGAGAGCGGAAGCCCGGCCCACTTTTTGCCTTAGTCCCGCGGAGAGGGAGTACCAGGGCCTGGAGCCTGATTCACTTATGTCCAGCAGTTCAGGAGTACCAGGGCCTGGAGCGGAGGATCGAAGGAGCGGAGGAGCGGATGAGTGGAGGAGCGGATGAGCGGAGGAGCGGAGGAGCGGAGGAGCGGAGGAGAGCGGAAGCCCGGCCCACATTTCCCCTATGTCGCGCGGAGTGTGAGTACCAGGGCTGGGAGCCTGATTCACTTATGTCAAGCGGTCCGGAGTACCAGGGCCCGGAGCGGAGGAGCGGATGACCGGAGGAGCGGAAGAGCGGAGGAGAGCGGAAGCCCGGCCAAAAATTCGCCTAAGTCCCGCGGAGAGGGAGTACCAGGGCCTGGAACCTAATTCGCTTATGTCCAGCAGTTCAGGAGTACCAGGGCCAGAACGGAGGAGCGGAGGAGCGGAGGAGCGAAGGAGCGGAGGAGAGCGGAAGCCCGGCCGGCAATTCGCCTGAGTCCCGCGGAGAGGGAGTACCAAGGCCTGGTACCTGATTCGATTATGTCTAGCAGTTCAGGAGTACCAGGGCCTGGAGCGGAGGAGCAGATGAGCAGAAGAACGTTTAAGTGGTGGAGCGGAGGAGCGGATGAGCGGAGGAGAGCGGAATCCGGCCGACAATTTGCCTGAGTCCCGCGGAAAGGGAGTACCAGGGCCTGGAGCCTGAATAGCTTATGTCCTGCGGTTCCGGAGTACCAGGGCCCACAGCGGAGGAGCTGACGAGCGGATGAGCGGATGAGCTTAGGAGAGCGGAAGCCCGGTCGAATATTCTCCTGACTCCAGCGGAGAGGGTGTACCAGGGCCATAAACGTGATTTAATGATGTTCAGCAATGCAGGTGTACCAGGGCCAGGTGCGGAGGAGCGAAGGAGCGGAGGGGCGGATGAGTGGAGGACCGGATGAGCGGAGGAGCGGAGGTGAGCGGAAGCCCGGCCGACAATTCGCCTAAGTCCCGCGGAGAAGGAGTACCAGGGCCTTGAGCCTGATTCGCTTATGTCCAGCAGTTCAGGAGTACCAGGGCCGGAACGGAGGAGCGGGGGAGCGGAGGACCGGAGGACCGGAGGACCGGAGGACCGGAGGACCGGAGGAGAGCGGAATCCGGCCGACAATTCGCCTGAGTCCCGCGGAAAGGGAGTACCAGGACCAGAAGCGTGATTTAATGATATCCAGCAGTTCAGGAGTACCAGGGCTGGAGCGGAGGAGCGGAGGAGCGGAGGAGAGCGGAGGCCCGGCCGGCAATTCGCCTGAGTCCCGCTTAGAGGGAGTACCAGGGCCTGAAGCGTGATTTAATGATGTTCAACAATTCAGGAGTACCAGGGCCAGGTGCGGAGGAGCGGACGAGCGGAGGGTTGGATGAGTGGAGGAGCGGAGGAGCGGAGGAGAGCGGAAGCCCGGCCCACTTTTTGCCTTAGTCCCGCGGATTGGGAGTACCAGGGCCTGGAGCCTGATATGCCTATGGCAAGCAGTTCAGGAGTACCAGGGCCCAGAGAGGAGGAGCGGAGGAGTGGAGGAGCGGAGGAGCGGAGGTGAGCGGAAGCCCGGCCGAATATTCGCCTAAGTCCCGCGGAAAGGGAGTACCAGGGCCTGGAGCCTGTTTCGCTTATGTCCAGCAGTTCAGGAGTACCAGGGCCGGAGCGGAGGAGCGGAGGAGTGGAGGAGCGGAGGAGCGGAGGAGAGCGGAAGCCCGGCCCACATTTCGCCTGAGTCCCGCGGATTGGGAGTACTAGGGCCTGGAGCCTGATCCGCTTATGGCAAGCAGTTCAGGAGTACCAGGGCCTAGAGCGGAGGAGCGGAGGAGCGGAGGAGCGGAGAAGCGGAGGAGAGCGGAAGCCCGGCCGACAATTCGCCTTAGTCCCGCGGAGAGGGAGTACCAGGGCCTGGAGCCTGATTCGCTTATGTCCAGCAGTTCAGGAGTATCAGGGCCGGAGCGGTGGAGCGGAGGAGCGGAGGAGCGGAGGAGCGGAGGACCGGAGGACCGGAGGACCGGAGGAGAGCGGAATCCGGCCGACAATTCGCCTGAGTCCCGCTTAGAGGGAGTACCAGGGCCTGAAGCGTGATTTAATGATGTTCAACAATTCAGGAGTACCAGGGCCAAGTGCGGAGGAGCGGACGAGCGGAGGGTTGGATGAGTGGAGGAGCGGAGGAGCGGAGGAGAGCGGAAGCCCGGCCCACTTTTTGCCTTAGTCCCGCGGAAAGGGAGTACCAGGGCCTGGAGCCTGTTTCGCTTATGTCCAGCAGTTCAGGAGTACCAGGGCCGGAGCGGAGGAGCGGAGGAGTGGAGGAGCGGAGGAGCGGAGGAGAGCGGAAGCCCGGCCGACAATTCGCCTAAGTCCCGTGGATTGGGAGTACCAGGGCCTGGAGCGGGGGAGCGGAGGAGCAGATGAGCAGAGGAGCGGAGGAGCGGAGGTGCGGAGGAGGGGAGAAGCGGAAGAGAGCGGAAGCCCGGCCGACAATACACCTGAGTCCCGCGGAGAGGGAGTACCAGGGCCTGGAGCCTGATTCACCCAGGTCCAGCAGTTCAGGAGTACCAGCGCCAGTAGCGGATGAGCGGCGGAGCGGATGAGCGGAAGAACGGAGAAGCGGAGGAGCGGAGGAGCCGAGGAGCGGAGGAGCGGAGGAGCAGAGGCGCGGAGGAGCGGAGGAGAGTGGAAGCATGGACCACAATATGCCTAAATCCCGGAGAAAGGGAGTACCAGGGCCTGTAGCGTGATTAAATGATGTTCAGCAGTTCAGGAGTACCAGGGCCATTGCGGAGGAGCGGAGGAGCAAAGGAGCGGAGGGGCGGATGAGTGGAGGAGCGGAGGAGAGGGAAAGCACGGTCCACATTTCGCCAGAGTCCCGCGGATTGGGAGTACCAGGGCCTTGAGCAGGTTCACTTATATCCAACGGTCAGGAGTACCAGGAACTTGAGCGGAGGAGCGGAGGAGCGGATGAGAAGAGAAGCGGAGGAGAGCGGAAGCCCGGCCGACAATTCACCTGAGTCCCGCGGAGAGGGAGTACCAGGGCCTGGGGCCTGATTCGCCCAGGTCCAGCAGTTCAGGAGTACCAGGGCCAGCAGCGGATGAGCGGCGGAGCGGATGAGCGGAAGAACGGAGAAGCGGAGGAGCGGAGGAGCGGAGGAGCGGAGGAGCGGAGGAGCGGAAGAGCAGAGGAGCGGAGGAGCGGAGGAGAGCGGAAGCCCGTCCGACAATTCGCCTGAGTCCCGCGGAAGGGGAGTACCAGGGTTTGGAGCCTGAATCGCTTATGTCCAGCAGTTCAGGAGTACCAGGGCCAGGAGCGGAGGAGCGGAGGAGCGGAGGAGCGGAGGAGCGGAGGAGCGGAGAAGCGGAGGAGCGGAGGAGAGGAGGAGCGGAAGAGCGGAGGAGCGGAGGAGTGGAGGAGAGGGGAAGCACGGTCCATATTTCGACAGAGTCCCGCGGATAGGGAGTAACAGGGCTTGGAGCCTGATTCGCTTATGTCCAGCAGTTCTGGAGTACTAAGGCCCGGAGCGGATCAGCGGCGGAGCGGATGAGTGGAAGAACGGAGAAGCGGTGGAGCGGTGGAGCGGAGGAGCGGAGGAGCAGACTTATGTTTCTCTTCTCAAAGGCGGGGAAGCTTTGGGGCAGCAGGACCCCTTAGACTGGCCAATATGAGCCTTCTATGGACATAGCTCTCCCGGACGTATGACCGGGGCTCCCGGACCTCTTGGTACATACTTGTGAATGATTGGATGAGCTAATGTTTGTTTGGTTGTGGATGCTTTTCGGCTAACGCTATTAGCACAGCTATGAAGACTTAAGGTGTGTGTGTGTCTGTGTGTGTGTGTGAGTGTCTTTGTGTGTTTGTGTGAGTGAGGTTGTTTTGGTGGGGGGGGGGGTCGCGGACAGGGAGTACCAGTGCCAAGAGCGGATGAGCTGAGGAGCGGAGGAGGGCAGAAGCCCGGCCCGTGATTCGCTTATGTCAAGCGGTTCGGGAATTCCAGGGCCCAAAGCGGAGGAGCGGTGGAGCTGAGCTGTGTGTGTGTCTTTGTGTGTTTGTGTGTCAGTGTGTTCTTGTGTGTGTATGTGTGAGAGTTTATTTAGGTGGAGGGGGGGAGTACCAGGGCCCATAGCGGAAGAGCGGTGGAGCTGAGAAGCGGAGGAGCGGAGTAGCGGAAGTATTGTTTCTCCACTCAGAGGCGGGGAAGCTTGGGGGCAGCAGAACCCCTTAGATGGGCTAATATGAGCATTCTCCGGACATAGATCCCCCGGACGTATGATTGGAGCTCCCGGACCATTGGGCACACACATGTGAATGAGTGGAAGAGCTAATGTTTGTTTAGTTGTGGATGCGTTTCGGCTAATGCTATTAGCACGGCTATGATGAGTTAAGGTGTGCGTGTATGTGTGTGTGTGTGTGTGTGTGTGTGTGAGTGTGTCTGTGTGTGTGTGTGAGAGTTTGTTTAGGTGGGGGGGGGTCGCGGACAGGGAGTACCAGGGCCTCGAGCGGATGAGTTGAGGAGCAGAGGAGGGCATAAGCCCAGCCCGTGATTCCCTTATATCCAGCGGTTCGGGAGTTCCAGGGCCCAAAGCGGAAAAGCGGAGGAGCGGAGAAGCGGAGGAGTGGAGGAGAGCAGAAGCACCTCTCGCAATTCTCCTGAGTTTGAAGGATCGGGAGTACCAGGGCCAATAGCGGAGGAGCGGAGGTGTTGAGAAGCGGAGGAGCGGAGGAGCGATATTATATTTCTCTTCTCAAAGGCGGGGAAGCTTGGGGGCAGCAGGACCCCTTAGACCGGCAAATGTGAGCCTTCTCCGGAATTAGATGCCCCGGACGTATGACCGGAGATCCAGGACCTCTGGGCACATACATTTGAATGAGTGGACGAGCTAATGTTTGTTTGGTTGTGGATGCGTTTCGGCTAATGCTATTAGCACAGCTATGATGACTTAAGGTGTGTGTGTGTGTGGGTGTTTGTGTGTTTGTGTGTTTTTGTGTTCTTGTGTGTGTGTGTGTGTGTTTGTGTGTGTTTGTGGATCGGGAGTACCAGGGCCTATAGCGGAGGAGCGGTGGAGCGGAGAAGCGGACCATTGGGCACACACATGTGAATGAGTGGATGAGCTAATGTTTGTTTGGTTGTGGATGCATTTCGGCTAATGCTATTAGCACAGCTATCATGACTTAATGTGTGTATGTGTGTCAGTGTGTGTGTGTGTGTGAGTGTCTTTGTGTATGTGCGTGATAGTTTGTTTTGGTAGGGGGGGGGGGGGGGGGGTCACGGACAAGGAGTACCAGGGCACACACATGTGAATGAGTGGAGGAGCTAATGTTTGTTTGGTTGTGGATGCGTTTCGGCTAAAGCTATTAGCACAGCTATGAAGACTTAAGGTGTGTGTATGAGTGTATATGTGTGTCTGTGTGTGTGTGAGTGTCTTTGTGTGTGTGAGAGGCTCTTTTGGTGGGGGGGGGTCGCGGACAGGGAGTACCATAGGGCACACACATGTGAATGAGTGGATGAGCTAATGTTTGTTTGGTTGTGGATGCGTTTCGGCTAATGCTATTAGCACAGCTATGATGAGTTAAGGTGTGTGTGTATGTGTGTGTGTGTGTGTGTTTGTGTGTTTTTGTGTGTGTGTGAGTGATTTTGTGTGAGAGTTTGTTTAGGTGGGGGGGGGGAGTACCAGGGCCCATAGCGGAGGAGCGGTGGAGCGGAGAAGCGGACCATTGGGCACACACATGTGAATGAGTGGATGAGCTAATGTTTGTTTGGTTGTGGATGCATTTCGGCTAATGCTATTAGCACAGCTATCATGACTTAATGTGTGTATGTGTGTCAGTGTGTGTGTGTGTGTGAGTGTCTTTGTGTATGTGCGTGATAGTTTGTCTTGGTAGGGGGGGGGGGGGGGGGGGTCACGGACAAGGAGTACCAGGGCACACACATGTGAATGAGTGGAGGAGCTAATGTTTGTTTGGTTGTGGATGCGTTTCGACTAAAGCTATTAGCACAGCTATGAAGACTTAAGGTGTGTGTATGAGTGTATATGTGTGTCTGTGTGTGTGTGAGTGTCTTTGTGTGTGTGAGAGGCTCTTTTGGTGGGGGGGGGTCGCGGACAGGGAGTACCATAGGGCACACACATGTGAATGAGTGGATGAGCTAATGTTTGTTTGGTTGTGGATGCGTTTCGGCTAATGCTATTAGCACAGCTATGATGAGTTAAGGTGTGTGTGTATGTGTGTGTGTGTGTGTGTTTGTGTGTTTTTGTGTGTGTGTGAGTGATTTTGTGTGAGAGTTTGTTTAGGTGGGGGGGGGGAGTACCAGGGCCCATAGCGGAGGAGCGGTGGAGCTGAGAAGCGGAGGAGCGGAGGAGCGGAGGAGCGGAGGAGCGGAGGTAATGTTTCTTCTCTCAGAGGCGGGGAAGCTTGGGGGCAGAACCCCTTAGACGGGCTAATGTGAGCATTCTCCGGACATAGATCCCCCGGTCGTATGATTGGAGCTGCCGGACCATTGGGCACACACATGTGAATGAGTGGATGAGCTAATGTTTGTTTGGTTGTGGATGCGTTTCGGCTAATGCTATTAGCACAGCTAAGATGAGTTAAGGTGTGTGTGTGTGTGTGTCTGTGTGTGTGTTCGTGTGTGTGTGTGTGTGTGAGTTTGTTTAGGTGGGGGGGGGGTCGCGGACAGGGAGTACCAGGGCCTCGAGCAGATGAGCTGAGGAGCGGAGGAGGGCAGATGCCCGGCCTTGATTCGCTTATGTCCAGCGGTTCGGGAATTCCAGGGCCCAAAGCGGAGGAGCAGTGGTGCTGAGAAGCGGAGGAGCGGAGGAGCGGAGTAGCAGACGTATAGTTTCTCCTCTCAGAGGCGGGGAAGCTTGGGGGCATCAGAACCCCTTAGACGGGCTAATGTGAGCATTCTCCGGACATAGATCCCCCGAACGTATGATTGGAGCTCCCGGACCATTGGGCACACACATGTGAATGAGTGGATGAGCTAATGTTTGTTTGGTTGTGGATGCGTTTCGGCTAATGCTATTAGCACAGCTATGATGAGTTAAGGTGTGTGTGTGTGTGTGTGTGTGTGTGTGTCTGTTTGTTTGTTTTTGTGTCTGTGTGAGGGTGGTCATGTGTGTGTGTGTGAGCGTTTGTTTAGGTGGAGGGGGGGTACCAAGGCCCATCGCGGAAGAGCGGTGGAGCGGAGAAGCGGAGGAATGGAGGAGCGGAGGTCATTTTTCTCTTCTCAAAGGTAGAGGATGGGAAGTTTGGGGGCAGTAGGACGCTTTAGACCAGCCACTGTGAGCCTTCTCCAGATATAGATCCCCCGGACGTATGATTGGAGCTCCCGGACCATTGGGCACACACATGTGAATGAGTGGATGAGCTAATGTTTGTTTGGTAGTGGATGCGTTTCGGCTAATGCTATTAGCACAGCTATGATGAGTTAAGGTGTGTTTGTGTATGTGTGTGTGTGTGTGCGTGTGTGTGTTTGTGTGTTTTTGTGTGTGAGTGAGTGTGTTTAGGTGGGGGGGGGGGTACCAGGGCCCATAGCCGAGGAGCGGTGGAGCTGAGAAGCGGAGGAGCGGAGTAGCGGAGGTATTGTTTCTCCTCTCAGAGGCGGGGAATCTTGGGAGCTATTAGCACAGGTATGATGACTTAAGGTGTGTGTGTGTGTGTGTGTGTTTGTGTGTTTGTGTGTTGTGTGTTCTTGTGTGTGTGTGTGTGTGTGTGTTTGTGTGTGCGTTTGTGTATATGTGTGTGACAATTTGTTTAGGTGGGGGGGGGCGCGGACAGGGGGTAGCTGGGCCTGGAGCGGATGAGCTGTGGAGCGGATGGAGGGCAAAGGCACGTCCCATAAGTCTCCTGAGTCCGGCGGATCGGGAGTACCAGGGCCCATAGCGGAGGAGCGGAGGAGCGGTGGAGCGGAGAAGCGAACCATTGGGCACACACATGTGAATGAGTGGATGAGCTAATGATTGTTTGGTTGTGGATGCATTTCGGCTAATGCTATTAGCACAACTATGATGACTTAATGTGTGTATGTGTGTCAGTGTGTGTGTGTGTGTGTGAGTGTCTTTGTGTATGTGTGTGATAGTTTGTTTTGGTGGGGGGGGGGGGTCGCGGACACGGAGTACCAGGGCACACACATGTGAATGAGTGGATGAGCTAATGTTTGTTTGGTTGTGGATGCGTTTCGGCTAAAGCTATTAGCACAGCTATGATGAGTTAAGGTGTGTGTGTGTATGTGTGTGTGTGTGTTTGTGTGTTTTTGTGTGTGTGTGAGTGATTTTTTGTGAGAGTTTGTTTAGGTGGGGGGGGGAGGGGGAGTACCAGGGCCCATAGCGGAGGAGCGGTGGAGCTGAGAAGCGGAGGAGCAGAGGAGCGAAGGTAATGTTTCTTCTCTCAGAGGCGGGGAAGCTTGGGGGCAGAAGAACCCCTTAGACGGGCTAATGCTCACATTCTCCGGACATAGATCCCCCGGACGTATGATTGGAGCTCCCGGACCATTGGGCACACACATGTGAATGAGTGGATGAGCTAATGTTTGTTTGGTCGTGGATGCGTTTCGGCTAATGCTATTAGCACAGCTATGATGAGTTAAGGTGTGTTTGTGTGTGTGTTTGTGTGTGTGTATGTGTGTGTGTGTGCGTGTGTGTGTTTGTGTGTTTTTGTGTGTGTGTGAGTGTGTTTAGGTGGGGGGGTTACCAGGGCCCATAGCGGAGGAGCGGTGGAGCTGAGAAGCGGAGTAGCGGAGGTATTGTTTCTCCTCTCAGAGGCGGGGAAGCTTGGGAGCTATTAGCACAGGTATGATGACTTAAGGTGTGTGTGTGTGTGTGTGTGTTTGTGTGTTTGTGTGTTCTTGTGTGTTTGTGTGTTCTTGTGTGTGTGTGTGTGTGTGTTTGTGTGTGCGATTGTGTATATGTGTGTGACAGTTTGTTTAGGTGGGGGGGGGGCGCGGACAGGGGGTAGCTGGGCCTGGAGCGGATGAGCTGTGGAGCGGATGGAGGGCAGAAGCACGTCCCATTCAGCCGCCGGCAACCATAAAAACCTATCTTTAACTTAAAAACAAACAAAAATGTGCAATATCTCATTTCTGTGCAATATTCAGAAACTGTGCAATATTTCATCTCATAACAGCTACATTGTGCAATATTTCATCTCATCTCATAACAGCTACACTATAATGTTCCCTTCTATCATACTATTGCGCACTCCTTACCCCACTTGTTACTAAGACACTTATAGTTTTATCAGTGCTTACTAAGACACTCTATAGTTTCACTGAAACACTTTATAGTTTATAGTTTATTTTTATTTATAATTCTGCCTTTCTTTTATTATTTATTACTGTTATATTTTCTTTAACTCTGGCACTGCAATTTCCTTTGGGATTAATAAAGTTGTTCTGATTCTTATTCTTAATTCTCCTGAGTCCGGCGGATCGGGAGTACCAGGGCCCATAGTGGAGGAGCGGTGGAGCGGAGAAGCGGACCATTGGGCACACACATGTGAATGAGTGGATGAGCTAATGTTTGTTTGGTTGTGGATGCGTTCGGCTAATGCTACTAGCACAGCTATGATGACTTAATGTGTGTATGTGTGTCAGTGTGTGTGTGTGTGTGAGTGTCTTTGTGTATGTGTGTGATAGTTTGTTTTGGTGGGGGGGGGGGGTCGCGGACACGGAGTACCAGGGCACACACATGTGAATGAGTGGATGAGCTAATGTTTGTTTGGTTGTGGATGCGTTTCGGCTAAAGCTATTAGCACAGCTATGAAGACTTAAGGTATGTGTATGTGATTATGTGTGTGTCTGTGTGTGTGTGAGTGTCTTTGTGTGTGTGTGTGTGTGTGAGAGGCTCTTTTGGTGGGGGGGGGGGTCTTGGACAGGGAGTACCATTGGGCACACACATGTGAATGAGTGGTTTAGCTAATGTTTGTTTGGTTGTGAATGCGTTTCGGCTAATGCTATTAGCACAGCTATGATAAGTTCAGGTGTGTGTGTATGTGTGTGTGTGTGTGTTTGTGTGTTTTTGTGTGTGTGTGAGTGATTTTGTGTGAGAGTTTGTTTAGGTGGGGGGGAGGGGGGGGAGTACCAGGGCCCATCGCGGAGGAGCGGTGGAGCTGAGAAGCGGAGGAGCAGAGGAGCGGAGGTAATGTTTCTTCTCTCAGAGGCGGGGAAGCTTGGGGGCAGAAGAACCCCTTAGACGGGCTAATGTGAGCATTCTCCGGACATAGATCACCCGGTAGTATGATTGGAGCTGCCGGACCATTGGGCACACACATGTGAATGAGTGGATGAGCTAATGTTTGTTTGGTTGTGGATGCGTTTCGGCTAATGCTATTAGCACAGCTAAGATGAGTTAAGGTGTGTGTGTGTGTGTGTGTGTGTGTGTGTGTGTGTGTGTTTGTTTTTGTGTCTGTGTGAGTGTGTTCGTGTGTGTATGTGTGAGAGTTTGTTTAGATGGGGGGGGGTACCAGGGCCCATCGCGGAGGAGCGGAGGAGCGGTGGAGCGGAGAAGCGGAGGAATGGAGGAGCGGAGGTAATGTTTCTCTTCTCAATGGCAGAGGATGGGAAGTTTAGGGGCAGTAGGACGCCGGTGCGAGCGATGCGTTTCAAGGCGTATTGCATGTGTGTATGGAGGGGGGGGGTCTACAGGACACCGCGGACCGGCAATGGTGCACCTTCTCCGGACATCGATCCCCGAAACGTCGGCGTGGAGCTCCCGGAGCAGCCGGCGTGTACATGTGAATGAATGGAGGAGCTAATGTGTGTGTGTGGGGTGGTGGTGGTGTGGGGGGGCGTTTCGGCTAATGCTATCAGCACAGCTATGATTATCCCCAGAACGTTGAGAACGAGCTCCCGGAACTCCAGACATGCGTATATAAAAGAGTGGAATTAAGGTGTGTGTGAGTGTGTCTGTGTGTGTGTGTGTGTGTGTGTGTGTGTGTGTGTGTGTCTGTGTGTGTGTGTGTGTGTGTGTGTGTGTGTGTGTGTGTGTGTATGTGTGGGACAGAAATAATGTCGGGGACAGAAATTGTTATTAGCCTGCTGGCAGATGACACAACCTTAGTTTTGAAAAATGAACATCAAGTCCCAATAAGCGTTGAAAAAATTAAAACATTCTCCAAGGCTTCAGGATTGTCATTAAACTTAAAGAAATGCAAACTTCTTGAGCTGCATGACTCACCACTAAAGGAAATCAGTAATGTTCCTATCAAATCAGAAATAAAATACTTGAGCATTTTCCTATCTAAGGACCAAAAGTTAAATCAATCCAGGAACATTGAATCTAAACTGAATCAAAGTAAAGCTAAATTGAATATATTGCTCCAAAGAGATTTATCAATATTAGGCCGGATATATTTGACTAAAATGGAATGTTTATCCAGATGTATATACCCAGTGTATTCCAATGCTGCTCCAAATCAACTCATAAAATCTATTAACCAAATAAATTTCAACTTTATCTGGAGGAACAGACCACACCATCTAAAAAACTCTCATATGGTGAAAGAAACAAGTGAAGGAGGGCTGAAAGTGATAGAGTTGGACTGCCTGAATGGGACATTGAAGGTGAACTGGTTGAAATCCTGGATCAAACATCATCATTCTTTCTGGTATTGTACTCCAAACTACTTATTCAACATAGTCGGCAGCCTAAGTCTTCTACTTATCTCTGACTTGGATATCAACAAGATTCCTGTCCAATTTTCAGAGTTCCATAAACAAATACTATTATACTGGAAAATGATATATGTACACAATTTCTCACCACACAGTACAATAATTTGGAACAATAGATATGTAAGGAATGCTTTGAGAAAGGTATATGGTCAATAATTGACTTGATGGATGACAATGGCAGTCGTCTAGACTATGAACAGTTCTGTACTACACACAGATTTAAGCCTCCCATATTAGAGTTGATAAAGTCACGAAACGCACTGCCTCGACAATTTGTATTCCTGACCAAAAATATAATGACGCACCGAACCGTACAACCACAGTTACCCCGACTATCACTCCAGGGAATCTCAATTCTGGACAGAAAGTGCAGCAACTCCTTTATTAGGACATGTTTCACAGGAAACTTGTTCCCTGGACGTCAAAACAAAAATAATATTTGAAATAAATTTGATAAGGAATCGATTGCCACGCTGCAAACTATGTGTCTGACTCTACCCATACCCCCCAAGGCAAGAAGAGACCCACTTCTAAATTATGAATGACATCTACCCATCTAAGGAATTATTGCGGGTACGCTTTACTTTTGAAGATAATATTTGTACATTTTGTGAAGACAACATTGAAACCACTGACCATATATTTTTTCTCATTCTCATTCCCTCATCACCAGTTTCCCTCTCAAAAGATGATATCACATTTGGTTTACTTATAAGCAACATAACAGATGAACTCTATGTCAATGTTCTTTTAGGCCTGGCCAAGTTCTTCATTCACAAAAACAGAATGCAAAAATGCTCCCCAAATTTTAATTTCTTCATAAACGATTTTGAATTATAAAAAAAAATCCTTAAAACTTATGGAAAAATCCAAAAACTAAAAAATATACAGTTACCCATGTCTGAGATTCCTTTTTTTTGGAAAAAAAAAAACAACAACTTAATTACATGTTATATTCCCCTTGCAATTTTTTTTTCGTTTTAATTTTTTATTTGTCTATCTATTGATTTAATTATTTCCTTTTAATTTCTTTTTTTTGTCTAGCACTGTAAATTTCTCACAAACCGTTAACACTATTAACTTCTGATTACATACAGAACAAATGTCCTTATGTCCGTTGCTTCCTCATCCCTGGTTGTTTCATTGACATTCAGTTCTACCTTGCCATGTTTATTTGTACATTTGTATATTTGTGTGTACTATTTATGTTCAATTAAAAACAGTTTGATGTCTGAGATTCCTTGTGAACGGCCAACTTAATTACATGTTGTATTCCCCTTACAATTTTTTTTTTAGTTTTTAATTTTATTTTTCTATCTATTTATTTAATTATTTCCTTTTAATTTTCTGTTTTTGTCCAGCATTAAAAATTTCTCGCAAACCGTTAACACTATTAACTTCTGATTACATACAGAACGAATGCCCTTATGTCTCCCGTCACCCCCCCCCCGTCCCCCCGCTTTTTCCTTACGGTGGCAGACACTGAGATCAAAAGCAAATGGGTGTCATTGCAATGCAGTAACAGGGTGATAACAGCCGTGTTTGAAGTGTGTAGGGGCTTATAGGAGAGCAGAAGCACGTCACGCTATTCGCCTGAGTTCGGAGGATCGGGAGTACCAGGGCCCATAGCGGAGGAGCAGAGGAGTTGAGAAGCGGAGGAGCAGAGGAGCGGAGTTATGTTTCTCTTCTCAAAGGCGGGGAAGCTTGGGGGCAGCAGGACCCCTTAGACCGGCCAATGTGAGCCTTCTCCGGACATAGATCACCCGGACGTATGACTGGAGCTCCCGTACCTCTGGGCACACACATATGTGAATGAGTGGATGAGCTAATGTTTGTTTTGTTGTGGATACGTTTCGGCCAATGCTATTAGCACAGCTATGATGAGTTCAGGTGTGTGTGTGTGTGTGTGTGTGTGTGTGTGTGTGTGTGTGTATGTTGGTGTGTGTGTGTGTGTGTGTGTGTGTGTGTGTGTGTGTGTGTGTGTGTGTGTGTGTGTGCGTGTGTTTATGTGTGTGTGAGAGTTTGTTTTGGTGGGTGGGTGGGTGGGGGGGGGGTTCCCGCGGACTGGGAGTACCAGGGCCACGAGCGGATGAGCTGAGGAGCGGAGGAGGGCAGATGCCCGGCCTTGATTCGCTTATGTCCAGCGGTTCGGGAGTTCCAGGGCCCAAAGCGGAGGAGCGGAGGACAGCAAAAGCCCTGTCCGCAATTCACCTGAGTCTGGCGGATCGGTAGTACCTGGTTCCGCAGCGGAGGAGCGGAGGAGCTGAGAAGCGGAGGAGCGGAGGAGATGTTTCTCTTCTCAGAGGCGGCGAGGGGGGGGGGGGGAGCAGGACCCCTTACCCTTATCCCCCGGACGTTTGAGTGGAGCTCCCGGACTTCCGGGCACGCACATGCGAATGACTGGATGACAGGGAGTGCCAGGGCCTGGAGCGGATGAGCAGAGGAGAGGCGGAGGGCAGAAGCCCGGCCCAGTTCGGGAGTTCCAGGGTCCAAAGCGGGGGAGCGAAGAAGCGGAGGAGAGCAGAAGAGCAGAAGACTGGCCCGGAATTCACCGAAGTCCCGCAGATCGGGAGTTCCAGGGCCCGGAGCGGAAGAGCGGAGGAGCGGAGGAGCGGAGCAAAGCAGAAGCCCGTCTTAACAACAAGGAAATTACAGATGAGGCTATAATTTCCACAGAAATCTTTAAATTCTATAGCCACCTATACACTTCGACATTATCAAAAAGCGATTGTGACTCCTTTCCAACAAATATTCCTCAATATATCCCAAAAATAAACAACAACAAACAACATATGTTTGTTTTGTATATGTTTATATATAAACAACAAAAAATATACAGTTTGATGTCCGAGATTCCTTGTGAATCGCCAACTTAATTACATGTTGTATTCCCCTTGCAATCTTTTTTCGTTTTAATTTTTTATTTTGTCTATCTATTGATTTAATTATTTCCTTTTAATTTCTTTTTTTGTCTAGCATTGTAAATTTCTCACAAACCGTTAACACTATTAACTTCTGATTACATACAGAACGAATGTCCTTATGTCCATTGCTTCCTCATGCCTGGTTGTTTCATTGACATTCAGTTCTACCTTGCCATGTTTATTTGTACATTTGTATATTTGTGTGTACTATTTATGTTCAATTAAAAAAAAAAAAAAAAGAATGAGAGGCTGAGAAAATCTCCATGTCTCTCTCTCTCCCCCCCTTAATGCCCCCCCCCCCCCCCCCCCCTCTTCCTCACGGCGGCCGACGCAATGTGATTCTCGCCGTTGTTGTGGAAGTAGGGTAAAGGATTCCCCGCGTCGGTGCGAGCGATGCGTTTCAAGGCGTATTGCATGTGTGTATGGAGGGGGGGGGTCTACAGGGTACCGCAGGCCGGCAATGGTGCACCTTCTCCGGACATCGATCCCCGAAACGTCGGCGTGGAGCTCCCGGAGCAGCCGGCGTGTACATGTGAATGAATGGAGGAGCTAATGTGTGTGTGGGGGGTGGTGGTGGTGGTGGTGGTGGTGTGGGGGGGGGGGGCGTTTCGGCTAATGCTATCAGCACAGCTATGATTATCCCCAGAACGTTGAGAACGAGCTCCCGGAACTCCAGACATGCGTATATAAAAGAGTGGAATTAAGGCGTGTGTGTGTGTGTGTGTGTCTGTGTGTGTGTGTGTGTGTGTGTGTGTGTGTGTGTGTCGGACAGAAATAATGTTGGGGACAGAAATTGTTATTAGCCAGCTGGCAGATGACACAACCTTAGTTTTGAAAAATGAACATCAAGTCCCAATAAGTGTTGAAAAAATTAAAACATTCTCCCGGAGCAGCCGGCGTGTACATGTGAATGAATGGAGGAGCTAATGTGTGTGTGGTGGTGGTGGTGGTGGGGGGGGGGGCGTTTCGGCTTGACGGGAAAGATACCAAATGTGTCACAAATGCAAAAGTTTGGTGCTGTGTGCTATGCATACAAGCACAACAAAAAGAAACTTGACTCAAGAGGTGAGAAGGGAGTTTTCATTGGATATGACAAAAATAGTCCAGCTTATTTTGTATATTATCCAAATAGTGAAAGAGTACTAAAACAGACTGCTAAAATTTGTGTCGAACCCATCTCCAGAGCAACAAACCCAGACAGAGATGAGCTCAGACCAGGATGATGATGATGATGATGATGATGATGATGATGATGATGATGATGATGATGATGATGATGATGATGATGATGATGATGATGATGATCAGTTAGACATTTAAAGAGGCAAGGAGTTCCCTCAATGCTGACAAGTGGATGAAATCTATGGACGAAGAGATGGAGTCATTGAGAGAGAAGAACACTTTTACCCTAACACAGCTACCCCAAGGCAAGTGTGCAGTGGGGGTGGGGGTGGGGGGTGGGGGGCGTAAGCGCTAAAAAGAAATGAAGATGGCACAAACAAATATAAAGCTCGGTATGTTGCTAAGGGCTACAGTCAAAAGTATGGCACGGATTTCGAGGAAACATTTTCTCCAACAGCAAATATGACAAGTGTGAGGGTGTTCATGCAGAAATCAGTTCCGGAAAATTTGTTCTTACACCAAATGGATGTAAAGACAGCCTATCTTCATGCACCCATAGATTGTGAGCTCTGTGTAGAACAACCAGAAGGGTATGAAGTGACAAATAAAAAACAGAAGCTGGTGTGTAAACTTAAAAAGTCACTATACGTCCCTGAACAAGCCGGTCGTCATTGGGATCTGATGCTCCATTCTTACTTGATTGACAATGACTTTATTCAGAATGAAGCAGATCATTGTGTTTATGTCAAAGAAAACCAAAATGACAAGGTCATCATCATAATATGGGTAGATGATTTAATCATAGCTGCGAGTGATGAGGAAGTAATGAAAGAGGTGAAAATCATGCTTACAGCTAGATTTAAAATGAAGGACATGGGCAAAGTGATCAAAATCAATACCCAGAAAATATGTCAGTCAGAAGAGTGTGTTAAGATGTCACAAAGAAAATATGTGGAAAGGTAGCCCTACAGTATTGTCCAACACAAGAGATGCCGGCACATGTTATGACAAAGCCTGCATCACAGTTTAAGTTGTTGAATTTTTCAAAGTTGTTGTTTGTTGTTTGGGTCATGAGTATTTTATTTTGATGTAAATGGGCAAAGATACCAATAATATGAGAGCAAGTGGGGGCGTTGTTAACTGAGAAATATGCTCTCAATTATTTTCCGTTTTATTTCCAAGGGCCAGTCTCAGCTTCCGGTCAACAGGATCCCGCAGACCGGCCAAGGTGCACCTTCTTCGGACACGGATCCCCGTGACGTCGGCGTGAAGCTCCGGGAGCACCAGACATGCACATATGAATAAGCGAAGGAGTCAACTCCATAAGTCCTCCACTCACGGCCTCGGTGTCACTGAATCGAGCAATTTGGTTTTTAATGTTTAAAAATCGGCTTAACATTGAGGTGGAAAACACAGCGGTATCGTTAAAATACAGTAACAGGGTGATAACATCCATGTAAGAAGTGGAGGGGGATTTATTGCACTCACGGCCCCACTCGTTTATTCCTCTCATACACAGCGGCCAGATCACCTGCTGGAGCTCCAAGCGCTGTGCACAGTCGGATGCCGCCATCTAGCGGACATAAAATGTAAGGAAGCGGAGGGAGAAAGCCATCCGGTGTTCCCCGAGTAGCGGCGACGAACGAGTTTAGAGCCGTGGAGAAGGTTTGCTTACCCCCCAACCTCTCTTTCTTACTTCTTCTTCTTCTTCTTCTTCTTCTTCTTCTTCTTCTTCTTCTTCTTCTTCTTCTTCTTCCCCTTCTTCTTCTTCTTCTTCTTCTTCTTCTTCTTCTTCTTCTTCTTCTTCTTCTTCTTCTTCTTCTTCTTCTTCTTCTTCTTCTTCTTCTCCTTCTTCTTCTTCTTCTTCTTCTTCTTCTTCTTCTCCTTCTTCTTCTTCTTCTTCTTCTTCTTCTTCTTTTGTCTTTTCCCGTCAGGTGTGGCCACAGCGAGTCAACTTTCTCCATCTAACCCTATTCTCCGTATCCTCCTCTCTCACACCAACTACCTTCATATCCTCTCTCACCACGTCCATAAATCCTCTCTTTGGTCTTCCTCGAGACCTCTTGCCTTGCAGCTCCAATTCCAGCATCCGTCTACCAATATATTCTCTATCCCTCCTCTGTACATGACCGAACCATCTCAGTCTGGCTTCTCTGACCTTCTCTCCAAAACATCGAACATGTGCTGTTCCTCTGATACTCATTCCTGATCCTATCAATCCTGGTCACTCCGTAAGAGAACCTCAACATCTTCATATCTGCAACCTCTAGTTCTGCCTGCTGTCTTTTTGTCATTGTAACAGTTTCTAGTCCATACATCATCGCTGGTCTAACCACTGTCTTGTACACCTTTGTACACCTTGGTAATGGGCAACCCCGTATCTGACCGTGTGACACAGCCAAGCAGTGCAGACAATGTGAGACGATCAACTAGAACCAAAAAGAAGCCCAGTTACTTTAATAGTTATGTGACTAGTGCTATTGACGATGACCAAGTGTTCACTAACATTGACTACTGTTATAGACTGGCGTGTGGTGTCCCACAGACATTTAAAGAGGCAAGGAGTTCACTTAATGCTGACAAGTGGATGAAATCTATGGACGAAGAGATGGAGTCATTGAGAGAGAAGAACACTTTTACCCTAACACAGCTACCCCAAGGCAAGTGTGCAGTGGGGGTGGGGGTGGGGGGTGGGGGGCGTAAGCGCTAAAAAGAAATGAAGATGGCACAAACAAATATAAAGCTCGGTATGTTGCTAAGGGCTACAGTCAAAAGTATGGCACGGATTTCGAGGAAACATTTTCTCCAACAGCAAATATGACAAGTGTGAGGGTGTTCATGCAGAAATCAGTTCCGGAAAATTTGTTCTTACACCAAATGGATGTAAAGACAGCCTATCTTCATGCACCCATAGATTGGTGGTGGTGGTGGTGGTGGTGGTGTGTGGGGGGGGGGGGGGGGGGGGCGTTTCGGCTAATGCTATCAGCACAGCTATGATTATTCCCAGAACGTTGAGAACGAGCTCCCGGAACTCCAGACATGCGTATATAAAAGAGTGGAATTAAGGTGTGTGTGAGTGTGTGTGTGTGTGTGTGTGTGTGTGTGTGTGTGTGTGTGTGTGTGTGTGTGTGTGTGTGTGTGTGTGTGTGTTTGTGTGTGTGTATGTGTGGGACAGAAATAATGTCGGGGACAGAAATTGTAATTAGCCTGCTGGCAGATGACACAACCTTAGTTTTGAAAAATGAACATCAAGTCCCAATAAGCGTTGAAAAAATTAAAACATTCTCCAAGGCTTCAGGATTGTCATTAAACTTAAAGAAATGCAAACTTTTTGAGCTGCATGACTCACCACTAAAGGAAATCAGCAATGTTCCTATCAAATCAGAAATAAAATACTTGAGCATTTTCCTATCTAAGGACCAAAAGTTAAATCAGTCCAGGAACATTGAATCTAAACTGAATCAAAGTAAAGCTAAATTGAATATATGGCTCCAAAGAGATTTATCAATATTAGGCCCGATATATTTGACTAAAATGGAATGTTTATCCAGATGTATATACCCAGTGTATTCCAATGCTGCTCCAAATCAACTCATAAAATCTATTAACCAAATAAATTTCAACTTTATCTGGAGGAACAGACCACACCATCTAAAAAAATCACATATGGGGAAAGAAACAAGTGAGGGAGGGCTGAAAGTGATAGAGTTGGACTGCCTGAATGGGACATTGAAGGTGAACTGGTTGAAATCCTGGATCAAACATCATCATTTTTTCTGGTATTGTACTCCAAACTACTTATTCAACAAAGTCGGTGGCCTAAGTCTTGTGCTTATCTCTGACTTGGATATCAACAAGATTCCTGTCCAATTTTCAGAGTTCCATAAACAAATACTATGATACTGGAAAATGATATATGTACACAATTTCTCACCACACAGTACAATAATTTGGAACAATAGATATGTACTGCGTGGCAACAAACCTCTGTTTTACAAGGAATGCTTTGAGAAAGGTATATGGTCAATAATTGACTTGATGGATGACAATGGCAGTCGTCTAGACTATGAACAGTTCTGTACTACACACAGATTTAAGCCTCCCATATTAGAGTTGATAAAGTTACGAAACGCACTGCCTCGACAATTTGTATTCCTGACCAAAAATATAATGACGCACCGAACCGTACAACCACAGTTACCCCGACTATCACTCCAGGGAATCTCAATTCTGGACAGAAAGTGCAGCAACTCCTTTATTAGGACATGTTTCACAGGAAACTTGTTCCCTGGACGTCAAAACAAAAATAATATTTGAAATAAATTTGATAAGGAATCGACTGCCACGCTGCAAACTATGTGTCTGACTCTACCCATACCCCCCAAGGCAAGAAGAGACCCACTTCTAAATTATGAATGACATCTACCCATCTAAGGAATTATTGCGGGTACGCTTTACTTTTGAAGATAATATTTGTACATTTTGTGAAGACAACATTGAAACCATTGACCATATATTTTTTCTCATTCTCATTCCATCGTCACCAGTTTCCCTCTCAAAAGATGATATCACATTTGGTTTACTTATAAGCAACATAACAGATGAACTCTGTGTCAATGTTCTTTTAGGCCTGGCCAAGTTCCTCATTCACAAAAACAGAATGCAAAAATGCTCCCCAAATTTTAATTTCTTCATAAACGATTTTGAATTATAAAAAAAAATCCTTAAAACTTATGGAAAAATCCAAAAACTAAAAAATATACAGTTACCCATGTCTGAGATTCCTTTTTTTGGAAAAAAAGAAAAACAACTTAATTACATGTTATATTCCCCTTGCAATTTTTTTTTCGTTTTAATTTTTTATTTGTCTATCTATTGATTTAATTATTTCCTTTTAATTTCTTTTTTTGTCTAGCACTGTAAATTTCTCACAAACCGTTAACACTATTAACTTCTGATTACATACAGAACAAATGTCCTTATGTCCGTTGCTTCCTCATCCCTGGTTGTTTCATTGACATTCAGTTCTACCTTGCCATGTTTATTTGTACATTTGTATATTTGTGTGTACTATTTATGTTCAATTAAAAACAGTTTGATGTCTGAGATTCCTTGTGAACGGCCAACTTAATTACATGTTGTATTCCCCTTGCAATTTTTTTTTTAGTTTTTAATTTTATTTTTCTATCTATTTATTTAATTATTTCCTTTTAATTTTCTGTTTTTGTCTGGCATTAAAAAATTCTCGCAAACCGTTAACACTATTAACTTCTGATTACATACAGAACGAATGCCCTTATGTCCCCCCCCCCCCCCGTCCCCCCCGCTTTTTCCTTACGGTGGCAGACACTGAGATCAAAAGCAAATGGGTGTCATTGTAATGCAGTAACAGGGTGATAACAGCCGTGTTTGAAGTGTGTAGGGGCTTATAGGAGAGCAGAAGCACGTCACGCTATTCGCCTGAGTTCGGAGGATCGGGAGTACCTGGTTCCGCAGCGGAGGAGCGGAGGAGCTGAGAAGCGGAGGAGCGGAGGAGATGTTTCTCTTCTCAGAGGCGGCGAGGGGGGGGGGGGGGGGGGGAGCAGGACCCCTTACCCTTATCCCCCGGACGTTTGAGTGGAGCTCCCGGACCTCCGGGCTCGCACATGCGAATGACTGGATGACAAGGAGTGCCAGGGCCTGGAGCGGATGAGCAGAGGAGAGGCGGAGGGCAGAAGCCCGGCCCAGTTCGGGAGTTCCAGGGTCCAAAGCGGGGGAGCGAAGAAGCGGAGGAGAGCAGAAGAGCAGAAGACTGGCCCGGAATTCACCGAAGTCCCGCAGATCGGGAGTTCCAGGGCCCGAGCGGAAGAGCGGAGGAGCGGAGGAGCGGAGCAAAGCGGAAGCCCGTCTTAACAACAAGGAAATTACAGATGAAGCTATAATTTCCACAGAAATCTTTAAATTCTATAGCCACCTATACACTTCGACATTATCAAAAAGCGATTGTGACTCCTTTCCAACAAATATTCCTCAATATATCCCAAAAATAAACAACAACAAACAACATATGTTTGTTTTGTATATGTTTATATATAAACAACAAAAAATATACAGTTTGATGTCTGAGATTCCTTGTGAATCGCCAACTTAATTATATGTTGTATTCCCCTTGCAATCTTTTTTCGTTTTAATTTTTTATTTGTCTATCTATTGATTTAATTATTTCCTTTTAATTTATTTTTTTGTCTAGCATTGTAAATTTCTCACAAACCGTTAACACTATTAACTTCTGATTACATACAGAACGAATGTCCTTGATGCGTTTAAGTTTGCAGCTTCTTCGTTTTCCATGTTTCGGAAGGAATTCACAAGTTTGCCTTGTTTGAATCGTCTTTTATTTTCTTCTTCACAGCTCCGGGAATCAACATCGGTTAGCCATGGGACATGTACAGTACAGAGTGAGGGAAAAATTCCCGCCAGCACCGCTATACCAAAAAAAAAACACTGACGTAGAAGTTAACGTCAAGTTAGCTGAACAGTCGCGAAAAACTAAAACAAGTCCCAAACCTTGTCATAAAGTGCCATGCATTTCCTGAGAGTAGATACAAATACAACATATGTATACTAGAATGTAAACTCAAATAAAACTAATGAGATCACCTATCTCAACACCCCCTCTTGATCTCAACATCCAAAAAAAAACTTTGGACATTTTAATTTCCAAAGAACCACTTTTTGAATTTTTCTATTTTTACCTTTGTCATGAGTTTTGTCGAGATGTCTGCCAACATGTCCTCTGATGGACAATAGATAAGATTTATTTAACCCTCACTGAGTGCTTCACGAATGAAATGATATTTTACATCAATGTGTTTTGACCTTTGTCTGTTTACAGGATTCTTACTCAGTGCGATGGCCCCCTGATTGTCTCCGTAGATTGTTGTGCAACTGTACATTTTGTTTTCCATACCGTTTAACAGTTGAGACAGGTACATGTTTTCTTGTGCGGTGGTGGCTCGGCCGATGTATTCAGCCTCACATGTTGACAGGGCCACTGTGGGCTGTTTCCTTGACTTCCATGCAATGGCTGGGCCTTGTTTTGTTAAACTGAAACAGTAGCCTGTAGTGCTACGTCTGTCTTCTACAGATGATGCCCAGTCTGAATCACTGTAAGCTATCAGGTTCAAATCCTCCTTATTTGTCTTGAAACTTAGTTCATAATCAGCTGTCCCCTTCAAATACCTCAGAACATGTTTTGCAGCTACTAAGTTTTCTACTTTTGGCATTGCCAGATTCTGTGATAGTTTGCTCACTATCCAGCTGATATCAGGTCTGGTGCAAGTCATGGCATAAATAAGACTGCCTACAATCTCACGATATTCTTTGGGGTCGACAGGTTCACTTTGCTCATTTTCATCAGCTACAGGGATGCCCTCTAATTTTTGCTCACTTGGAGTAGATCTTGCTTTACATTCTGACATTCCAAATCTCTCTAGCATTTTTAGGATGTACTTTGATTTCATCCCCCTTTTGTTCAAATTGTATGCCCAAAAAATATGATAGTTTCCCCAGGTCTTTCATGTTGAACTTGAATTTCATGTTCTGTTTAAATGTGCTGAGTGCATCATTGCTGCTTGCTGCAATAATGAAATCTTCTTCTTCTTCTTTCGGCTTTTCCCGTCAGGGGTCGCCACAGCGAGTCAACCTTCTCCATCTAACCCTATTCTCTGTATCTTCCTCTCTCACACCAGCTACCTTCATATCCTCTCTCACTACGTCCATAAATCTTCTCTTTGGTCTTCCTCGAGACCTATTGCCTGGCAGCTCCATTTCCAGCATCCGTCTACCAATATATTCACTATCTCTTCTCTGTACATGACCGAACCATCTCAGTCTGGCTTCTCTGACCTTCTCTCCAAAACATCAAACATGTGCCGTCCCTCTGATAGACTCATTCCTGATCCTATCCATCCTGGTCACTCCCAAAGAGAACCTCAACATCTTCATCTCTGCAACCTCTAGTTCTGTCTGCTGTCTTTTGGTCATTGGAACAGTTTCTAGTCCAAATATCATCGCTGGTCTCACCACTGTCTTGTACACCTTTCCTTTTATTCTGGCCGATAGTCTTCTATCACATAGTACCCCTGACACTTTTCTCCAGCCATTCCAACCTGCTTGGACCCGTCTCTTCACCTCTTTTACGCACTCTCCGTTGCTCTGGACTGTTGACCCTAAGTACCTGAAATCCTCCAGCTTCTTGATCTCCACTCCCTGTAGCCTCACCGCTCCACCCGAGTTCCTCTCGTTCACACACATATATTCTGTCTTGCTGTGACTAACTTTCATTCCTCTCCTTTCCAGAGCATACCTCCACCTCTCTAGATTTTCCTCTACCTGTTGTCTGCTCTCACTACAGATCACAATGTCATCCGCAAACATCATGGTCCATGGGGATTCCTGTCTAACCTCATCTGTCAGCCTACCCATCACCATTGCGAACAAGAAGGGGCTCAGAGCTGATCCCTGATGGAGTCCCACCTCCACCTTGAACTTCTCGGTTACCCCTACAGCACACCGTACCAGTGTCTCACAGCTGGCATACATGTCCTGCACCAGTCTAACATACTTCTCTGCCACTCCAGACTTCCTCATACAATACCAGAGCTCCTCTCTTGGCACCCTGTCATATGCTTTTTCTAGGTCTACGAAAACGCAATGCAGCTCCCTCTGGCCTTCTCTGTACTTTTCTATTAGCATTCTCAACGCAAATACTGCATCTGTAGTACTCTTCCTAGGCATGAAGCCATACTGCTGTTCACAAATGCTGATTTCTGCTCTCAGTCTAGTTTCCACTACTCTTTCCCATAACTTCATAGTATGGCTCATCAACTTTATCCCTCTGTAGTTGCCACAATTCTGCACATCCCCTTTATTCTTAAAAATAGGCACCATCACACTTTGTCTCCATTCTTCAGGCATCTTCTCACTCTCTAAGATCCTGTTGAATAATCTAGTCAGAAAATCTACCGCTGCCTCTCCTAGACACTTCCACACCTCCACAGGTATATCATCAGGACCAACTGCTTTTCCACTCTTCATCCTCTTCAATGCCTTCCTCACTTCACTTTTACTCATTTTTGCTACTTTGTGGTCTACAATAATCACCTCTTCTACCCTTGCCTCTCTTTCATTTTCCACATTCATCAGCTCTTCAAAGTACTCTTTCCATCTTCCTGTCACTCTTCTAGCATCTGTCAATACATTTCCCTCTCTGTCCTTTATCACCCAGACCTGCTGTACATCCTTTCCATCTTTATCTCTCTGTTTCGCCAACTTGTATAGATCATTTTCAGCCTCCTTACTATCCAACCGAGCATACAAGTCATCATAAGCCCTTTGTTTTGCCTTTGCTACCTCTATCTTTACCTTTCGCCGCATCTCCCTGAACTCCTGTCTGTTCTCTTCAGTCCTCTCAGTATCCCACTTCTTCTTCGCTAACCATTTTCTCTGTATACACTCCTGCACTTCCTCATTCCACCACCAAGTCTCCTTATCTACTTTCCTTCCAGATGACACACCAAGTACTCTTCTACCTGTCTCCCTGATCACACTAGCTGTTGTTGTCCAATCATCTGGAAGCTCTCCCTGACCACCCAGACCCTTTCTCAACTCCTCCCTGAAAACCATGCAACACTCTGCTGCAATAATTAAATCATCTACCCAAAGCAAACCTTCTCCACGGCTCTAAACTCGTTCGTCGCCGCTACTCGGGGAACACCGGATGGCTTTCTCCCTCCGCTTCCTTACATTTTATGTCCGCTAGATGGCGGCATCCGACTGTGCACAGCGCTTGGAGCTCCAGCAGGTGATCTGGCCGCTGTGTATGAGAGGAATAAACGAGTGGGGCCGTGAGTGCAATAAATCCCCCTCCACTTCTTACATGGATGTTATCACCCTGTTACTGTATTTTAACGATACCGCTGTGTTTTCCACCTCAATGTTAAGCCGATTTTTAAACATTAAAAACCAAATTGCTCGATTCAGTGACACCGAGGCCGTGAGTGGAGGACTTATGGAGTTGACTCCTTCGCTTATTCATAAGTGCATGTCTGGTGCTCCCGGAGCTTCACGCCGACGTCACGGGGATCCGTGTCCGAAGAAGGTGCACCTTGGCCAGTCTGCGGGGTCCTGTTGACCGGAAGCTGAGGC
The DNA here is from genome assembly GCF_037954325.1 of Fistularia commersonii. Taxonomy (NCBI): domain Eukaryota; kingdom Metazoa; phylum Chordata; class Actinopteri; order Syngnathiformes; family Fistulariidae; genus Fistularia; species Fistularia commersonii. The sequence continues at coordinate 1,847,644 of NW_028233996.1, forward strand.
TGGCCCTTCGAAATAACACGGAAAATAATTGAGAGCATATTTCTCAGTTGACAACGCCCCCACTTGCTCTCATATTATTGGTATCTTTGCCCATTTACATCAAAATAAAATACTCATGACCCAAACAACAACTTTGAAAAATTCAACAACTTAAACTGCGATGCAGGCTTTGTCATAACATCTGCCGGCATCTCTTGTGTTGGACAATACTGTAGGGCTACCTTTCCACATATTTTCTTTGTGACATCTTAACACACTCTTCTGACTGACATATTTTCTGGGTATTGATTTTGATCACTTTGCCCAAGTCCTTCATTTTAAATCTAGCTGTAAGCATGATTTTCACCTCTTTCATTACTTCCTCATCACTCGCAGCTATGATTAAATCATCTACCCATATTATGATGATGACTTTGTCATTTTGGTTTTCTTTGACATAGACACAATGATCTGCTTCATTCTGAATAAAGTCGTTGTCAATCAAGTAAGAATGGAGCATCAGATTCCAATGACGACCGGCTTGTTCAGGGACGTATAGTGACTTTTTAATTTTACACACCAGCTTCTGTTTTTTATTTGTCACTTCATACCCTTCTGGTTGTTCTACACAGAGCTCACAATCTATGGGTGCATGAAGATAGGCTGTCTTTACATCCATTTGGTGTAAGAACAAATTTTCCGGAACTGATTTCTGCATAAACACCCTCACACTTGTCATATTTGCTGTTGGAGAAAATGTTTCCTCGAAATCCGTGCCATACTTTTGACTGTAGCCCTTAGCAACATACCGAGCTTTATATTTGTTTGTGCCATCTTCATTTCTTTTTAGCGCTTACGCCCCCCACCCCCCACCCCCACCCCCACTGCACACTTGCCTTGGGGTAGCTGTGTTAGGGTAAAAGTGTTCTTCTCTCTCAATGACTCCATCTCTTCGTCCATAGATTTCATCCACTTGTCAGCATTAAGTGAACTCCTTGCCTCTTTAAATGTCTGTGGGACACCACACGCCAGTCTATAACAGTAGTCAATGTTAGTGAACACTTGGTCATCGTCAATAGCACTAGTCACATAACTATTAAAGTAACTGGGCTTCTTTTTGGTTCTAGTTGATCGTCTCACATTGTCTGCACTGCTTGGCTTTGTCACACGGTCAGATACGGGGTTGCCCATTACCAAGGTGTACAAAGGTGTACAAGACAGTGGTCAGACCAGCGATGATGTATGGACTAGAAACTGTTACAATGACAAAAAGACAGCAGGCAGAACTAGAGGTTGCAGATATGAAGATGTTGAGGTTCTCTTACGGAGTGACCAGGATTGATAGGATCAGGAATGAGTATCAGAGGAACAGCACATGTTCGATGTTTTGGAGAGAAGGTCAGAGAAGCCAGACTGAGATGGTTCGGTCATGTACAGAGGAGGGATAGAGAATATATTGGTAGACGGATGCTGGAATTGGAGCTGCAAGGCAAGAGGTCTCGAGGAAGACCAAAGAGAGGATTTATGGACGTGGTGAGAGAGGATATGAAGGTAGTTGGTGTGAGAGAGGAGGATACGGAGAATAGGGTTAGATGGAGAAGGTTGACTCGCTGTGGCCACACCTGACGGGAAAAGACAAAAGAAGAAGAAGAAGAAGAAGAAGAAGAAGAAGAAGAAGAAGAAGAAGAAGAAGAAGGGGAAGAAGAAGAAGAAGAAGAAGAAGAAGAAGAAGTAAGAAAGAGAGGTTGGGGGGGAAGCAAACCTTCTCCACGGCTCTAAACTCGTTCGTCGCCGCTACTCGGGGAACACCGGATGGCTTTCTCCCTCCGCTTCCTTACATTTTATGTCCGCTAGATGGCGGCATCCGACTGTGCACAGCGCTTGGAGCTCCAGCAGGTGATCTGGCCGCTGTGTATGAGAGGAATAAACGAGTGGGGCCGTGAGTGCAATAAATCCCCCTCCACTTCTTACATGGATGTTATCACCCTGTTACTGTATTTTAACGATACCGCTGTGTTTTCCACCTCAATGTTAAGCCGATTTTTAAACATTAAAAACCAAATTGCTCGATTCAGTGACACCGAGGCCGTGAGTGGAGGACTTATGGAGTTGACTCCTTCGCTTATTCATATGTGCATGTCTGGTGCTCCCGGAGCTTCACGCCGACGTCACGGGGATCCGTGTCCGAAGAAGGTGCACCTTGGCCGGTCTGCGGGATCCTGTTGACCGGAAGCTGAGACTGGCCCTTGGAAATAAAACGGAAAATAATTGAGAGCATATTTCTCAGTTAACAACGCCCCCACTTGCTCTCATATTATTGGTATCTTTGCCCATTTACATCAAAATAAAATACTCATGACCCAAACAACAAACAACAACTTTGAAAAATTCAACAACTTAAACTGTGATGCAGGCTTTGTCATAACATGTGCCGGCATCTCTTGTGTTGGACAATACTGTAGGGCTACCTTTCCACATATTTTCTTTGTGACATCTTAACACACTCTTCTGACTGACATATTTTCTGGGTATTGATTTTGATCACTTTGCCCATGTCCTTCATTTTAAATCTAGCTGTAAGCATGATTTTCACCTCTTTCATTACTTCCTCATCACTCGCAGCTATGATTAAATCATCTACCCATATTATGATGATGACCTTGTCATTTTGGTTTTCTTTGACATAAACACAATGATCTGCTTCATTCTGAATAAAGTCATTGTCAATCAAGTAAGAATGGAGCATCAGATCCCAATGACGACCGGCTTGTTCAGGGACGTATAGTGACTTTTTAAGTTTACACACCAGCTTCTGTTTTTTATTTGTCACTTCATACCCTTCTGGTTGTTCTACACAGAGCTCACAATCTATGGGTGCATGAAGATAGGCTGTCTTTACATCCATTTGGTGTAAGAACAAATTTTCCGGAACTGATTTCTGCATAAACACCCTCACACTTGTCATATTTGCTGTTGGAGAAAATGTTTCCTCGAAATCCGTGCCATACTTTTGACTGTAGCCCTTAGCAACATAACGAGCTTTATATTTGTTTGTGCCATCTTCATTTCTTTTTAGCGCATACGCCCCCCACCCCCCACCCCCACCCCCACTGCACACTTGCCTTGGGGTAGCTGTGTTAGGGTAAAAGTGTTCTTCTCTCTCAATTACTCCATCTCTTCGTCCATAGATTTCATCCACTTGTCAGCATTGAGGGAACTCCTTGCCTCTTTAAATGTCTAACTGATCATCATCATCATCATCATCATCATCATCATCATCATCATCATCATCATCATCATCATCATTATCATCATCATCCTGGTCTGAGCTCATCTCTGTCTGGGTTTGTTGCTCTGGAGATGGGTTCGACACAAATTTTAGCAGTCTGTTTTAGTACTCTTTCACTATTTGGATAATATACAAAATAAGCTGGACTATTTTTGTCATATCCAATGAAAACTCCCTTCTCACCTCTTGAGTCAAGTTTCTTTTTGTTGTGCTTGTATGCATAGCACACAGCACCAAACTTTTGCATTTGTGACACATTTGGTTTCTTTCCCGTCGAGCCGAAACGCCCCCCCCCCCCCCCCCACCACCACCACACACACATTAGCTCCTCCATTCATTCACATGTACACGCCGGCTGCTCCGGGAGCTCCACGCCGACGTTTCGGTGATCGATGTCCGCAGAAGGTGCACCATTGCCGGCCTGCGGTATCCTGTAGACCCCCCCCCTCCATACACACATGCAATACGCCTTGAAACGCATCGCTCGCACCGACGCGGGGAATCCTTTACCCTACTTCCACAGCAACGGCGAGAATCACATTGCGTCGGCCGCCGTGAGGAAGAGGGGGGGGGGGGGGGCATTAAGGGGGGGAGAGAGAGAGACATGGAGATTTTCTCAGCCTCTCATTCTTTTTTTTTTTTTTTTTTAATTGAACATAAATAGTACACACAAATATACAAATGTACAAATAAACATGGCAAGGTAGAACTGAATGTCAATGAAACAACCAGGCATGAGGAAGCAAAGGACATAAGGACTGTTGAGATAGGTGATCTCATTAGTTTTATTTGAGTTTACATTCTAGTATACATATGTTTTATTTGTATCTACTCTCAGGAAATGTATGGCACTTTATGACAAGGTTTGGGACTTGTTTTAGTTTTTCGCGACTGTTCAGCTAACTTGACGTTAACTTCTACGTCAGTGTTCTTTTTTTGGTATAGCGGTGCTGGCGGGAATTTTTCCCTCACTCTGTACTGTACATGTCCCATGGCTAACCGATGTTGATTCCCGGAGCTGTGAAGAAGAAAATAAAAGACGATTCAAACAAGGCAAACTTGTGAATTCCTTCCGAAACATGGAAAACGAAGAAGCTGCAAACTTAAACGCAACAGGTTATGGGCCCAGGCAACGAACAAAAGGAGGAAGATGGCAACGTTTGGTTTTCGATGGAGACGAAAACAACTACGAGCTTTGGGAAGTAAAGTTTCTGGGACACATGCGACTCGAAGGTTTGAAAGAGACAATACTTTCAACTGTTGAGCCCGACCCAGATAAAAATGCAGAATGCTACGCTGAGCTTATCCAGTTCCTCGATGATAAAAGTCTATCATTGGTAATGAGGGAAGCCGCAGATGACGGTCGAAAAGCTTTGAAAATATTACGGGATCATTACGCCAGCCAGGGTAAGCCCAGAATTATTTCCCTGTACAGCGAACTATGCTCACTCAAGAAGGAACCCGACGAAACAATAACAGATTACATGATCAGAGCAGAAAAGGCAGTCACCGCTCTGAGAAACACAAAACAGGTGATAAGTGATGAGCTGATGATCGCTATGGTTATGAAAGGGCTTCCAGAACCGTACAAGCCCTTCGTCATTCACGTAACTCAGAGCAGTGAAGAAATGACGTTTATTCAGTTCAAGAGTAAACTAAGAAGTTATGAAGAGACTGAAAAGTTTGACAGCAAAACCAAATCAGACAATGTCATGAAAGTGGACATGTCAACGGTGATCTGCTATGGATGTGGAAACCGTGGCCATATGGCAAAAGCTTGTCACCAAAAATCAGGGCCAAAATGGTGCAGCTATCACAGAAGCACAACCCACACCGATGAGACATGCAGAAGAAAATCCAAGCCCAAAGAAGACTCGGTCAAACAAAACACAGACATCCAAGACAAAGATAAGGAAGATGAGCAAACTTTTGTATTCAAGGTCAGTCAAAAAGTCCCTCCGGAAAATATCAGAAAAAATGGACTGATGGTAGACTGTGGCGCTACATCACACATCATAACACAAGAAGACAAATTCATAAGATTTGATGAGTTTTTCAACCCAAACAAACATTACATGGAGCTAGCAGACGGGACCAGAAGAAACAAAGTGGCACTAAAAAGAGGTGATGCAGAAGTGTTACTCCAGGACATTGAAGGAAAACCTGTCCTGGTAACCTTAAGGGGAGCCTTATTCATCCCATCATATCCTCAGGACTTCATATCGGTGAAGGCAGCCACAGCTGATGGAGCCAGCGTGATATTCAAAGAAGGAGAGAACAGACTCATAACCAAAGAAGGAAAAATTTTCAGCATTGAGGAATGTGACAGACTCTACTACATAAGAACGGTAAATTATCAACAACTTTATGATGATACAGTAAATGACATGATGTCCAGAGATAGAGTAAACTTAACTTGTGATGTCAAAACATGGCATGAGATTATGGGACACTGCAATGTAAAAGATGTATTAAAATGACCAAACTTAGTCGAGGGTATGAAGATTACAGGTCAGACCAAGGTAGACTGTAACGTAGACTGTAACGTATGCACGGAGGGAAAATTCACAAATAGCAGAAACAGGCAAGCTGATGCAAAAGCTGATGCACCCCTAAAAATGGTACACACTGACTTATCAGGCCCGATTGAACCAGCTGGTCAAGAAGGGCATAAGTATGTCATTTCATTCACAGATGATTATTCAGGGGCAGTATTTGTATATTTTCTCAAATACAAGAGTGAAGCTACATTAGCAACAGAGAAGTTCCTTGCTGACAGCGCAGCGTATGGTCGTGTCAAATGTATCAGGTCAGACAACGGGACTGAATACACAGGAAATGCTTTTCAATCTCTTCTAAGGGAGAAAGGCATAAGACATGAAACATCATCCCCATACTCTCCCCATCCAAATGGGACAGCAGAAAGACAATGGAGGACCCTTTTTGAAATGGCAAGGTGTATGCTAATAGCAAAAGGATTACCAAAGGTTTTGTGGCCTTATGCTGTCCAGACCGCTGCCCATATTCGAAATAGATGTTACAATGACAGACACAAAAATACCCCATACTTCATGTTAACAGGGAGAAAGCCAAATCTTTCAAAAATGTGGATATTCGGAACTGAGTGTTATGCATACAAACATGACACTAAGAAATTGGATCCCAGATGTGAAAGAGGAATATTTGTGGGATACAGTAAGAAAAGCCCTTCATACCTGGTCTATAATCCACTTACAGAAAAAGTGTCAAAACAGAGACTGGTGAAATTGATCAAAAAGGGAAGAATTGAACAACAAACACAAACTGATGATTATGAGACAGAAATCCAGGGATATGAAGACACAGAATCTACAGATGAAACCAGTATAGATGTGTCACAAAGTGAAAATAAAACAGACAACCATATACAAAATGAGGATGAGAGTACTAACGCAGATGTGTCACATGACGAAGAAACAGCAGAAAATGTCCAAAATGAAAAAGAGACGAGGTCAGACATAAAACCCAGATATAATCAAACCAGTCGCTATCCTAGACGAAAAAGGGTCGTTCCAAGGTATTTAGAGGATTATCAGACAGACTATATTAACAATGATAAAAATCATACAACTATTGATTACTGTTACAGGACTGTGTGCGGAGTCCCACAGAATTATAGTGAAGCACTGAAGTCACCACTGGCACCCGGGTGGAATTGTGCCATGAGGGAAGAGATTGACTCGCTTAAACAGAATGACACATTTGAACTGACAACTTTACCTGAAGGGAGAAAAGTAATTGGAGGAAAATGGGTATTTGCCCTTAAAGAAAATGCTGAAGGAGGACAAATATTTAAGGCGAGATATGTAGCTAAGGGTTACAATCAAACAGAAGGCATAGACTACTATGAAACTTTTGCACCGACAGCTAACATTACATCAGTGCGGGCACTAATGCAGATAGCCGTACAAAATAACCTCATTGTCCATCAAATGGATGTTAAGACGGCATATTTACATGCTCCTATACATGAGGAGATTTTCTTGGAACAACCAGAAGGGTTTGAAATGATGTCAGAAACAGGAGAGAAACTAGTGTATAGATTAAAGAAATCTCTTTATGGCCTGAAACAATCAGGAAGAAACTGGTATGAACTCCTTAATGACCATTTAGAACAGGACAACTTTGTGAGAAATCTCTCTGACCACTGTGTGTACAGAAAACAGACGGAAAATGGTGACACAATCATTGTAATAATTTGGGTAGATGATTTAATTATTGCCGCAAGCAGCAATGATGCACTCAGCACATTTAAACAGAACATGAAATTCAAGTTCAACATGAAAGACCTGGGGAAACTATCATATTTTTTGGGCATACAATTTGAACAAAAGGGGGATGAAATCAAAATGAACCAGACAAAGTACATCCTAAAAATGCTAGAGAGATTTGGAATGTCAGAATGTAAAGCAAGATCTACTCCAAGTGAGCAAAAATTAGAGGGCATCCCTGTAGCTGATGAAAATGAGCAAAGTGAACCTGTCGACCCCAAAGAATATCGTGAGATTGTAGGCAGTCTTATTTATGCCATGACTTGCACCAGACCTGATATCAGCTGGATAGTGAGCAAACTATCACAGAATCTGGCAATGCCAAAAGTAAAAAATGTAGTAGCTCCAAAACATGTTCTGAGGTTTTTGAAGGGGACAGCTGATTATGAACTAAGTTTCAAGACAAATAAGGAGGATTTGAACCTGATAGCTTACAGTGATTCAGACTGGGCATCATCTGTAGAAGACAGACGTAGCACTACAGGCTACTGTTTCAGTTTAACAAAACAAGGCCCAGCCATTGCATGGAAGTCAAGGAAACAGCCCACAGTGGCCCTGTCAACATGTGAGGCTGAATACATCGGCCGAGCCACCACCGCACAAGAAAACATGTACCTGTCTCAACTGTTAAACGGTATGGACAACAAAATGTACAGTTGCACAACAATCTACGGAGACAATCAGGGGGCCATCGCACTGAGTAAGAATCCTGTAAACAGACAAAGGTCAAAACACATTGATGTAAAATATCATTTCATTCGTGAAGCACTCAGTGAGGGTTAAATAAATCTTATCTATTGTCCATCAGAGGACATGTTGGCAGACATCTTGACAAACTCATGACAAAGGTAACAATAGAAAAATTCAAAAAGTGGTTCTTTGGAAATTAAAATGTCCAAAGTTTTTTTTTGGATGTTGAGATCAAGAGGGGGTGTTGAAATAGGTGATCTCATTAGTTTTATTTGAGTTTACATTCTAGTATACATATGTTGTATTTGTATCTACTCTCAGGAAATGCATGGCACTTTATGACAAGGTTTGGGACTTGTTTTAGTTTTTCGCGACTGTTCAGCTAACTTGACGTTAACTTCTACGTCAGTGTTTTTTTTTTGGTATAGCGGTGCTGGCGGGAATTTTTCCCTCACTCTGTACTGTACATGTCCCATGGCTAACCGATGTTGATTCCCGGAGCTGTGAAGAAGAAAATAAAAGACGATTCAAACAAGGCAAACTTGTGAATTCCTTCCGAAACATGGAAAACGAAGAAGCTGCGAACTTAAACGCAACAGTTTGGTTGTGGATGCGTTTCGGCTAATGCTATTAGCACAGCTATGATGAGTTAAGGTGTGTTTGTGTGTGTGTGTGTGTGTGTGTGTCTGTGTGTGTGTGTGTGTGCGTGTGTGTGAGTGTGAATTTGTTTAGGTGGGGGGGGGTCGCGGACAGGGAGTACCGGGGCCTTGAGCGGATGAGCTGAGGAGCGGAGGAGGGCAGAAGCCTGGCCCGTGATTCGCTTATGTCCAGCGGTTCGGGAATTCCAGGGCCCAAAGCGGAGGAGCGATGGAGCTGAGAAGCGGAGGAGCGGAGGTAATGTTTCTCCTCTCAGAGGCGGGGAAGTTTGGGGGCAGAAGAACCCCTTAGACTGGCTAATGTGAGCATACTCCAGACATAGATCCCCCGGACGTATGATTGGAGCTCTCGGACCATTGGGCACACACATGTGAATGAGTGGATGAGCTAATGTTTGTTTGGTTGTGGATGCGTTTCGGCTAATGCTATTAGCACAGCTATGATGAGTTAAGGTGTGTGTGTATGTGTGTGTGTGTGTGTGTGTGTTTGTCTGTTTTTGTGTGTGTGTGAGTGTGTTTGTGTGTGTATGTGTGAGAGTTTGTTTAGGTGGGGGGGGGGAGTACCAGAGCCCATACAGGAGGAGCGGTGGAGCTGAGAAGCGGAGGTAATTTTTCTCCTCTCAGAGGCGGGGAAGCTTGGGGGCAGAAGAACCCCTTAGACCGGCCAATGTGAGCCTTCTTCGGACATAGATCACCCGGACGTATGACTGGAGCTCCCGTACCTCTAGGCACACACATATGTGAATGAGTGGATGAGCTAATGTTTGTTTTGTTGTGGATACGTTTTGGCCAATGCTATTAGCACAGCTATGATGAGTTCAGGTGTGTGTGTGTGTGTTTGTGTGTTTGTCTGTGTGTGTGTGTGTGTGTGTGTGTGTGTGTGTGTGTGTGTGTGTGTGTGCGTGTGTTTATCTGTGTGTGAGAGTTTGTTTTGGTGGGTGGGGGGGGGGGGGGGGTGTTCCCGCGGACAGGGAGTACCAGGGCCTGGAGCGGATGAGGTGAGGAGCGGAGGAGGGCAGAAGCCCGGACCGTGATTCGCTTATGTCCAGCGGTTCGGGAGTTCCAGGGCCCAAAGCGGAGAAGCGGAGGACAGCAAAAGCCCTGTCCGCAATTCACCTGAGTCTGGCGGATCGGTAGTACCTGGTTCCGCAGCGGAGGAGCGGAGGAGCGGAGGAGCGGAGGAGCGGAGCAAAGCGGAAGACCGTCTTAATAACAAGGAAATTACAGATGAGGCTATAATTTCCACAGAAATCTTTAAATTCTATCGCCACCTATACACTTCGACATTGTCAAAAAGCGATTGTGACTCCTTTCCAACAAATATTCCTCAACATATCCCAAAAATAAACAACAACAAACAATATATGTTTGTTTTGTATATGTTTATATATAATCAACAAAAAATATACAGTTTGATATCTGAGATTCCTTGTGAGTCGCCAACTTAATTACATGTTGTACTCCCCTTGCAATCTTTTTTTCGTTTTAATTTTTTATTAGTCTATCTATTGATTTAATTATTTCATTTTAATTTCTTTTTTTGTCTAGCATTGTAAATTTCTCACAAACCGTTAACACTATTAACTTCTGATTCCATACAGAACGAATGTCCTTATGTCCTTTGCTTCCTCATGCCTGGTTGTTTCATTCACATTCAGTTCTACCTTGCCATGTTTATTTGTACATTTGTATAGTTGTGTGTACTATTTATGTTCAATTCAAAAAAAAAAAAAAAAGAATGAGAGGCTGAGAAAATCTCCATGTCTCTCTCTCCCCCCCCCTTAATGCCGCCCCCCGCCCCTTCCTCACGGCGGCCGACGCAACGCGATTCTCGCCGTTGTTGTGGAAGTAGGGAAAAGGATTCCCCGCGTCGCTGCGAGCGATGCGTTTCAAGGCGTATTGCATGTGTGTATGGGGGGGGGGGGGGGGGTCTACAGGACACCGCAGACCGGCAATGGTGCACCTTCTCCGGACATCGATCACCGAAACGTCGGCGTGGAGCTCCCGGAGCAGCCGGCGTGTACATGTGAATGAATGGAGGAGCTAATGTGTGTGGGGTGGTGGTGGTGGTGGTGTGTGTGGGGGGGGGGGGGGGGGGGGCGTTTCGGCTAATGCTATCAGCACAGCTATGATTATCCCCAGAACGTTGAGAACGAGCTCCCGGAACTCCAGACATGCGTATATAAAAGAGTGGAATTAAGGTGTGTGTGAGTGTGTGTGTGTGTGTGTGTGTGTGTGTGTGTGTGTGTGTGTGTGTGTGTGTGTGTGTGTGTGTGTGTGTGTGTGTGTGTGTGTGTGTGTGTGTGTGTGTGTATGTGTGTGTGTGTGTGTGTGTGTATGTGTGGGACAGAAATAATGTCGGGGACAGAAATTGTTATTAGCCTGCTGGCAGATGACACAACCTTAGTTTTGAAAAATGAACATCAAGTCCCAATAAGCGTTGAAAAAATTTAAACATTCTACAAGGCTTCAGGATTGTCATTAAACTTAAAGAAATGCAAACTTCTTGAGCTGCATGACTCACCACTAAAGGAAATCAGCAATGTTCCTATCAAATCAGAAATAAAATACTTGAGCATTTTCCTATCTAAGGACCAAAAGTTAAATCAGTCCAGGAACATTGAATCTAAACTGAATCAAAGTAAAGCTAAATTGAATATATGGCTACAAAGAGATTTATCAATATTAGGCCGGATATATTTGACTAAAATGGAATGTTTATCCACATGTATATACCCAGTGTATTCCAATGCTGCTCCAAATCAACTCATAAAATCTATTAACCAAATAAATTTCAACTTTATCTGGAAGAACAAACCACACCATCTAAAAAAATCACATATGGGGAAAGAAACAAGTGACGGAGGGCTGAAAGTGATAGAGTTGGACTGCCTGAATGGGACATTGAAGGTGAACTGGTTGAAATCCTGGATCAAACATCATCATTTTTTCTGGTATTGTACTCCAAACTACTTATTCAACATAGTCGGCAGCCTAAGTCTTCTACTTATCTCTGACTTGGATATCAACAAGATTCCTGTCCAATTTTCAGAGTTCCATAAACAAATACTATTATACTGGAAAATGATATATGTACACAATTTCTCACCACACAGTACAATAATTTGGAACAATCGATATGTACTGCATGGCAACAAACCTCTGTTTTACAAGGAATGCTTTGAGAAAGGTATATGGTCAATAATTGACTTGATGGATGACAATGGCAGTCGTCTAGACTATGAACAGTTCTGTACTACACACAGATTTAAGCCTCCCATATTAGAGTTGATAAAGTTACGAAATGCACTGCCTCGACAATTTGTATTCCTGACCAAAAATATAATGACGCACCAAACCGTACAACCACAGTTACCCCGACTATCACTCCAGGGAATCTCAATTCCGGACAGAAAGTGCACCAACTCCTTTATTAGGACATGTTTCACAGGAAACTTATTCCCTGGACGTCAAAACAAAAATAATATTTGAAATGAATTTGATAAGGAATCGATTGCCACGCTGCGAACTATGTATCTGACTCTACCCATACCCCCCAAGGCACAAAGAAACCCACTTCTAAATTATGAATGACATCTACCCATCTAAGGAATTATTGAGGGTACGCTTTACTTTTGAAGATAATATTTGTACATTTTGTGAAGACAACATTGAAACCACTGACCATATATTTTTTCTCATTCTCATTCCATCATCACCAGTTTCCCTCTCAAAAGATGATATCACATTTGGTTTACTTATAAGCAACATAACAGATGAACTCCGTGTCAATGTTCTTTTAGGCCTGGCCAAGTTCTTCATTCACAAAAACAGAATGCAAAAATGCTCCCCAAATTTTAATTTCTTCATAAACGATTTTGAATTATAAAAAAAAATCCTTAAAACTTATGGAAAAATCCAAAAACTAAAAAATATACAGTTACCCATGTCTGAGATTCCTTTTTTTTGAAAAAAAAAAAAAACAAAAAACAAAAAAAAAACTTAATTACATGTTATATTCCCCTTGCAATTTTTTTTTCGTTTTAATTTTTTATTTGTCTATCTATTGATTTAATTATTTCCTTTTAATTTCTTTTTTTGTCTAGCACTGTAAATTTCTCACAAACCGTTAACACTATTAACTTCTGATTACATACAGAACAAATGTCCTTATGTCCGTTGCTTCCTCATCCCTGGTTGTTTCATTGACATTCAGTTCTACCTTGCCATGTTTATTTGTACATTTGTATATTTGTGTGTACTATTTATGTTCAATTAAAAACAGTTTGATGTCTGAGATTCCTTGTGAACGGCCAACTTAATTACATGTTATATTCCCCTTACAATTTTTTTTTTTAGTTTTTAATTTTATTTTTCTATCTATTTATTTAATTATTTCCTTTTAATTTTCTTTTTTGTCTAGCATTAAAAAATTCTCGCGAACCGTTAACACTATTAACTTCTGATTACATACAGAACGAATGCCCTTATGTCTCCCGTCCCCCCCGCTTTTTCCGTACGGTGGCAGACACTGAGATCAAAAGCAAATGGGTGTCATTGTAATGCAGTAACAGGGTGATAACAGCCGTGTTTGAAGTGTGTAGGGGCTTATAGGAGAGCAGAAGCACGTCACGCTATTCGCCTGAGTTCGGAGGATCGGGGGCACCAGGGCCCATAGCGGAGGAGCAGGGGAGTTGAGAAGCGGAGGAGCGGAGTTATGTTTCTCTTCTCAAAGGCGGGGAAGCTTGGGGGCAGCAGGACCCCTTAGACCGGCCAATGTGAGCCTTCTCCAGACATAGATCACCCGGACGTATGACTGGAGCTCCCGTACCTCTGGGCACACACATATGTGAATGAGTGGATGAGCTAATGTTTGTTTTGTTGTGGATACGTTTCGGCCAATGCTATTAGCACAGCTATGATGAGTTCAGGTGTGTGTGTGTGTGTGTGTGTGTGTGTGTGTGTGTGTGTGTGTGTATGGGTGTGTGTCTGTGTGTGTGTGTGTGTGTGTGTGTGTGTGTGTGTGTGTGTGTGTGTGTGTGTGTGTGTGAGAGTTTGTTTTGGTGGGTGGGGGGGGGTTCCCGCGTACTGGGAGTACCAGGGCCTGGAGCGGATGAGGTGAGGAGCGGAGGAGGGCAGAAGCCCGGACCGTGATTCGCTTATGTCCAGCGGTTCGGGAGTTCCAGGGCCCAAAGCGGAGGAGCGGAGGACAGCAAAAGCCCTGTCCGCAATTCACCTGAGTCTGGCGGATCGGTAGTACCTGGTTCCGCAGCGGAGGAGCGGAGGACTTGAGAAGCGGAGGAGCGGAGGAGCGGAGATGTTTCTCTTCTCAGAGGCGGCAAGGGGGGGGGAGCAGGACCCCTTACCCGTATCCCCCGGACGGTTGAGTGGAGCTCCCGGACTTCCGGGCACGCACATGCGAATGACTGGATGACAGGGAGTGCCAGGGCCTGGAGCGGATGAGCAGAGGAGAGGCGGAGAGCAGAAGCCCGGCCCGGTTCGGGATTTCCAGGGTCCAAAGCGGGGGAGCAAAGAAGCGGAGGGGGGGAGGAGAGCAAAAGAGCAGAAGACTGGCCCGGAATTCACCGAAGTCCCGCATATCGGGAGTTCAAGGGCCCGGAGCGGAAGAGAGGAGGAGCGGAGGAGCGGAGGAGCGGGGGAGCGGAGGAGCGGAGGAGCGGAGGAGCGGATGAGCAGAAGAACGTTTAAGCGGTGGAGCGGAGGGGCGGACGAGCGGAGGAGAGCGGAATCCGGCCGACATCTCGCCTGAGTCCCGCGGAAAGGGAGTACCAGGGCCTGGAGCCTGATTCGCTTATGGCAAGCAGTTCAGGAGAACCGGGCCCAGAGCGGAGGAGCGGAGGAGCGGAGGAGCGGAGGAGAGCGGAAGCCCGGCCAACAATTCGCCTAAGTCCCGCGGAGAGGGAGTACCAGGGCCAGGAGCCTGATTCGCTATGTCCAGCAGTTCAGGAGTACCAGGGCCGGAGCGGAGAAACGGAGGAGCGGAGGAGCGGAGGAGCGGAGGAGCGGATAAGCGGATGAGCTGAGGAGAGCGGAAGCCCGGCCGGCAATTTGCCTGAGTCCCGCGGAGAGGGAGTACCAGGTCCTGGAACCTGATTCGCTTATGTCCAGCAGTTCAGGAGTACCAGGGCCAGGAGCGGAGGAGCGGAGGAGCAGATGAGCAGAAGAACGTTTAAGCGGTGGAGCGGAGGAGCGGATGAGCGGAGGAGAGCGGAATCCGGCCGACATCTCGCCTGAGTCCCGCGGAAAGGGAGTACCAGGGCCTGGAGCCTGATTCGCTTATGGCAAGCAGTTCAGGAGAACCGGGCCCAGGTGCGGAGGAGCGGAGGAGCGGAGGAGAGCGGAAGCCCGGCCAACAATTCGCCTAAGTCCCACGGAGAGGGAGTACCAGGGCCAGGAGCCTGATTCGCTATGTCCAGCAGTTCAGGAGTACCAGGGCCGGAGCGGAGGAACAGAGGAGCGCAGGAGCGGAGGAGCGGAGGAGCGGAGGAGCGGAGGAGCGGAGGAGCGGATGAGCTGAGGTGAGCGGAAGCCCGGTCGGCAATTCGCCTGAGTCCCGCGGAGAGGGAGTACCAAGTCCTGGAGCCTGATTCGCTTATGTCCAGCAGTTATGGAGTACCAGGGCCAGGAGCGGAGGAGCAAAATAACGTTTAAGCGGTGGAGCGGAGGAGCGGATGAGCGGAGGACAGCGGAAGCCCGGCCGGCAATTCGCCTTAGTCCCGCGGAGAGGGAGTACCAGGTCCTGGAGCCTGATTCGCTTATGTCCAGCAGTTCAGGAGTACCAGGGCCAGGAGCGGAGGAGCGGAGGAGCGGATGAGCAAAATAACGTTTAAGCGGTGGAGCGGAGGAGCGGATGAGCGGAGGAGAGCGGAATCTGGCCGACAATTCGCCTGAGTCCCGCGGAAAGGGAGTACCAGGGCCAGAAGCGTGATTTAATGATGTTCAGCAATTCAGGAGTACCAGGCCGAGGTGCGGAGGAGCGGAGGGGCGGATGAGTGGAGGAGCGGAGGTGGGGAGGAGAGCGGAAGACCGGCCCACATTTCGCCTGAGTCCCGCGGATTGGGAGTACCAGGGCCGGGAGCCTGATTCGCTTATGGCAAGCAGTTCAGGAGTACCAGGGCCCAGAGCGGCGGAGCGGAGGAGCGGAGGAGCGGAGGAGCGGAGGAGCGGAGGAGCGGAGGAGCGGAGGGGCGGATGAGTGGAGGAGTGGAGGTGCGGAGGAGAGCGGAAGCCCGGCCCACATTTCGCCTGAGTCCCGCGGATTGGGAGTACCAGGGCCTGGAGCCTGATTCGCTTATGGCAAGCAGTTCAGGAGTACCAGGGCCCAGAGCGGAGGAGCAGAGGAGCGGAGGAGCGGAGGAGCGGAGGAGCGGAGGAGCGGAGGAGCGGAGGAGCGGAGGAGAGCGGAAGCCCGGCCGACAATTCGCCTTAGTCCAGCGGAGAGGGAGTACCAGGGCCTGGAGCCTGATTCGCTTATGTCCAGCAGTTAGGGGGAGTACCAGGGCCAGGAGCGGAGGAGCGGAGGAGCGGATGAGCAGAAGAACGTTTAAGCGGTGGAGCGGAGGGGCGGACGAGCGGAGGAGAGCGGAATCCGGCCGACATCTCGCCTGAGTCCCGCGGAAAGGGAGTACCAGGGCCTGGAGCCTGATTCGCTTATGGCAAGCAGTTCAGGAGAACCGGGCCCAGAGCGGAGGAGCGGAGGAGCGGAGGAGCGGAGGAGCGGAGGAGAGCGGAAGCCCGGCCAACAATTCGCCTAAGTCCCGCGGAGAGGGAGTACCAGGGCCAGGAGCCTGATTCGCTATGTCCAGCAGTTCAGGAGTACCAGGGCCGGAACGGAGAAACGGAGGAGCGGAGGAGCGGAGGAGCGGAGGAGCGGATAAGTGGATGAGCTGAGGAGAGCGGAAGCCCGGCCGGCAATTTGCCTGAGTCCCGCGGAGAGGGAGTACCAGGTCCTGGAACCTGATTCGCTTATGTCCAGCAGTTCAGGAGTACCAGGGCCAGGAGCGGAGGAGCGGAGGAGCAGATGAGCAGAAGAACGTTTAAGCGGTGGAGCGGAGGAGCGGATGAGCGGAGGAGAGCGGAATCCGGCCGACATCTCGCCTGAGTCCCGCGGAAAGGGAGTACCAGGGCCTGGAGCCTGATTCGCTTATGGCAAGCAGTTCAGGAGAACCGGGCCCAGGTGCGGAGGAGCGGAGGAGCGGAGGAGAGCGGAAGCCCGGCCAACAATTCGCCTAAGTCCCACGGAGAGGGAGTACCAGGGCCAGGAGCCTGATTCGCTATGTCCAGCAGTTCAGGAGTACCAGGGCCGGAGCGGAGGAACGGAGGAGCGCAGGAGCGGAGGAGCGGAGGAGCGGAGGAGCGGAGGAGCGGAGGAGCGGATGAGCTGAGGTGAGCGGAAGCCCGGTCGGCAATTCGCCTGAGTCCCGCGGAGAGGGAGTACCAAGTCCTGGAGCCTGATTCGCTTATGTCCAGCAGTTCAGGAGTACCAGGGCCAGGAGCGGAGGAGCAAAATAACGTTTAAGCGGTGGAGCGGAGGAGCGGATGAGCGGAGGAGAGCGGAATCCGGTCGACAATTCGCCTGAGTCCAGCGGAGAGGGAGTACCAGGGCCAGAAGCGTGATTTATTGATGTTCAGCAATTCAGGAGTATCAGGCCCGGGTGCGGAGGAGCGGAGGGGCGGATGAGTGGAGGAGCGGAGGTGGGGAGGAAAGCGGAAGACCGGCCCACATTTCGCCTGAGTCCCGCGGATTGGGAGTACCAGGGCCTGGAGCCTGATTCGCTTATGTCTAGCAGTTCAGGAGTACCAGGGCCCGAAGCGGAGGAGCGGCGGAGCGGATGAGAGGAGAAGCGGAGGAGAGCGGAAGCCCGGCCGACAATTCGCCTAAGTCCCGCGGATTGGGAGTACCAGGGCCCGGAATGGGGGAGCGGAGGAGCAGATGAGCAGAAGAGCGGACGAGCGGAGGAGCGGATGAGCGGCGGAGCGGAGGTGAGCAGAAGCCCGGCCGAAAATTCGCCTAAGTCCCGCGGAGAGGGAGTACCAAGGCCTGGTACCTGATTCGCTTATGGCAAGCAGTTCAGGAGTACCAGGGCCCAGAGCGGCGGAGCGGAGGAGCGGAGGAGCGGAGGAGCGGAGGAGCGGAGGAGCGGAGGAGCGGAGGGGCGGATGAGTGGAGGAGTGGAGGTGCGGAGGAGAGCGGAAGCCCGGCCCACATTTCGCCTGAGTCCCGCGGATTGGGAGTACCAGGGCCTGGAGCCTGATTCGCTTATGGCAAGCAGTTCAGGAGTACCAGGGCCCAGAGCGGAGGAGCAGAGGAGCGGAGGAGCGGAGGAGCGGAGGAGCGGAGGAGCGGAGGAGCGGAGGAGCGGAGGAGCGGAGGAGAGCGGAAGCCCGGCCGACAATTCGCCTTAGTCCAGCGGAGAGGGAGTACCAGGGCCTGGAGCCTGATTCGCTTATGTCCAGCAGTTAGGGGGAGTACCAGGGCCAGGAGCGGAGGAGCGGAGGAGCGGATGAGCAGAAGAACGTTTAAGCGGTGGAGCGGAGGGGCGGACGAGCGGAGGAGAGCGGAATCCGGCCGACATCTCGCCTGAGTCCCGCGGAAAGGGAGTACCAGGGCCTGGAGCCTGATTCGCTTATGGCAAGCAGTTCAGGAGAACCGGGCCCAGAGCGGAGGAGCGGAGGAGCGGAGGAGCGGAGGAGCGGAGGAGAGCGGAAGCCCGGCCAACAATTCGCCTAAGTCCCGCGGAGAGGGAGTACCAGGGCCAGGAGCCTGATTCGCTATGTCCAGCAGTTCAGGAGTACCAGGGCCGGAACGGAGAAACGGAGGAGCGGAGGAGCGGAGGAGCGGAGGAGCGGATAAGTGGATGAGCTGAGGAGAGCGGAAGCCCGGCCGGCAATTTGCCTGAGTCCCGCGGAGAGGGAGTACCAGGTCCTGGAACCTGATTCGCTTATGTCCAGCAGTTCAGGAGTACCAGGGCCAGGAGCGGAGGAGCGGAGGAGCAGATGAGCAGAAGAACGTTTAAGCGGTGGAGCGGAGGAGCGGATGAGCGGAGGAGAGCGGAATCCGGCCGACATCTCGCCTGAGTCCCGCGGAAAGGGAGTACCAGGGCCTGGAGCCTGATTCGCTTATGGCAAGCAGTTCAGGAGAACCGGGCCCAGGTGCGGAGGAGCGGAGGAGCGGAGGAGAGCGGAAGCCCGGCCAACAATTCGCCTAAGTCCCACGGAGAGGGAGTACCAGGGCCAGGAGCCTGATTCGCTATGTCCAGCAGTTCAGGAGTACCAGGGCCGGAGCGGAGGAACGGAGGAGCGCAGGAGCGGAGGAGCGGAGGAGCGGAGGAGCGGAGGAGCGGATGAGCTGAGGTGAGCGGAAGCCCGGTCGGCAATTCGCCTGAGTCCCGCGGAGAGGGAGTACCAAGTCCTGGAGCCTGATTCGCTTATGTCCAGCAGTTCAGGAGTACCAGGGCCAGGAGCGGAGGAGCAAAATAACGTTTAAGCGGTGGAGCGGAGGAGCGGATGAGCGGAGGAGAGCGGAATCCGGTCGACAATTCGCCTGAGTCCAGCGGAGAGGGAGTACCAGGGCCAGAAGCGTGATTTATTGATGTTCAGCAATTCAGGAGTATCAGGCCCGGGTGCGGAGGAGCGGAGGGGCGGATGAGTGGAGGAGCGGAGGTGGGGAGGAAAGCGGAAGACCGGCCCACATTTCGCCTGAGTCCCGCGGATTGGGAGTACCAGGGCCTGGAGCCTGATTCGCTTATGGCAAGGAGTTCAGGAGTACCAGAGCCCAGAGCGGCGGAGCGGAGGACGGGAGGAGCGGAGGGGCGGATGAGCGAATGAGCGGATGAGCGGATGAGCTGAGGAGAGCGGAAGCCCGGCCGACAATTCGCCTGAGTCCCACGGAGAAGGAGTACCAGGGCCTCGAACCTGAGTCGCTTATGTCCAGCAGTTCAGGAGTACCAGGGCCAGGAGCGGAGGAGCGGAGGAGCGCAGGAGCGGATGAGCGGATGAGCGGATGAGCGGATGAGCGGATGAGCGGATGAGCGGAGGAGCGGAGGAGCGGAGGAGAGCGGAAGGCCGGCCCACATTTCCCCTATGTCCCGCAGATTGGGAGTAACAGGGCTTGGAGCCTGATACACTTATGTCAAGCGGTCCGGAGTACCAGGGCCCGGAGCGGGGGAGCGGAAGAGCGGAGGAGAGGAGAAGCGGAGGAGAGCGGAAGCCCGGCCGACAATTCGCCTAAGTCCCGCGGAAAGGGAGTACCAGGGCCTGGAGCCTGATTCGCTTATGGCAAGCAGTTCAGGAGTACCAGGGCCCAGAGCGGAGGAGCGGAGGAGCGGAGGAGCGGATGAGCGGATGAGCGGTGGAGCGGAGGTGAGCGGAAGCCCGGCCGAATATTCGCCTAAGTCCCACGGAAAGGGAGTACCAGGGCCTGGAGCCTGATTCGCTTATGTCTAGATGTTCAGGAGTACCAGGGCCCGGAGCGGAGGTGCGGAGGAGCGGATGAGAGGAGAAGCGGAGGAGAGCGGAAACCCGGCCGAAAATTTGCCTAAGTCCCGCGGAGAGGGAGTACCAGGGCCAGGAGCCTGATTCGCTTATGTCCAGCAGTTCAGGACTACCAGGGCCGGAACGGAGGAGCGGAGGAGCGGAGGACCGGAGGAGAGCGGAATCCGGCCGACAATTCGCCTGAGTCCCGCGGAAAGGGAGTACCAGGGCCAGAAGCGTGATTCAATGATGTCCAGCAGTTCAGGAGTACCAGGGCTGGAGCGGAGGAGCGGAGGAGCGGAGGAGCGGAGGAGCGGAGGAGCGGAGGAGAGTGGAGGCCCGGCCGGCAATTCGCCTGAGTCCCGCTTAGAGGGAGTACCAGGGCCTGAGGCGTGATTTAATGATGTTCAACAATTCAGGAGTACCAGGGCCAGGTGCGGAGGAGAGGACGAGCGGAGGGTTGGATAAGTGGAGGAGCGGAGGAGCGGAGGAGAGCGGAAGCCCGGCCCACTTTTTGCCTTAGTCCCGCGGATCTGGAGTACCAGGGACTGGAGCCTGATTCGCTTATGTCCAGCAGTTCAGGAGTACCAGGGCCCAGAGCGGAGGAGCGGAGGAGCGGAGGAGCGGAGAAGCGGAGGAGCGGAGGAGCGGAGGAGCGGAGGTGGGGAGGAGCCGAGGAGCGGAGGAGCGGAGGAGAGCGGAATCCTGCCGACAATTCGCCTGAGTCCCGCGGAAAGGGAGTACCGGGGCCTGAAGCGTGATTTAATGATGTTCAGCAATTCAGGAGTACCAGGGCCAGGTGCGGAGGAGCGGAGGAGCGGAGGGGCGGATGAGTGGATGAGCGGAGGAGTGGAGGAGAGCGGAAGCCCGGCCGGCAATTCGCCTGAGTCCCGCGGAGAGGGGGTACCAGGGCCTGGAGCCTGATTCACTTATGTCCAGCAGTTCAGGAGTACCAGGGCCTTGAGCGGAGGATCGGAGGAGCGGAGGAGCGGATGAGCGGATGAGCGGAGGAGCGGATGAGCGGAGGAGCGGAGGAGCGGAGGAGCGGAGGAGCGGAGGAGAGCGGAAGCCCGGCCCACATTTCCCCTATGTCGCGCGGATTGTGAGTACCAGGGCTGGGAGCCTGATTCGCTTATGTCAAGCGGTCCGGAGTACCAGGGCCCGGAGCGGATGAGCGGATGACCGGAGGAGCGGATGAGCGGAGGATAGCGGAAGCCCGGCCAAAAATTCGCCTAAGTCCCGCGGAGAGGGAGTACCAGGGCCTGGAACCTAATTCGCTTATGTCCAGCAGTTCAGGAGTACCAGGGCCAGAACGGAGGAGCGGAGGAGCGAAGGAGCGGAGGAGATCGGAAGCCCGGCCGGCAATTCGCCTGAGTCCCGCGGAGAGGGAGTACCAGGACCTGGAGCCTGATTCGCTTATGTCTAGCAGTTCAGGAGTACCAGGGCCCGAAGCGGAGGAGCGGCGGAGCGGATGAGAGGAGAAGCGGAGGAGAGCGGAAGCCCGGCCGACAATTCGCCTAAGTCCCGCGGATTGGGAGTACCAGGGCCCGGAATGGGGGAGCGGAGGAGCAGATGAGCAGAAGAGCGGACGAGCGGAGGAGCGGATGAGCGGCGGAGCGGAGGTGAGCAGAAGCCCGGCCGAAAATTCGCCTAAGTCCCGCGGAGAGGGAGTACCAAGGCCTGGTACCTGATTCGCTTATGGCAAGCAGTTCAGGAGTACCAGGGCCCAGAGCGGCGGAGCGGAGGAGCGGAGGAGCGGAGGAGCGGAGGAGCGGAGGAGCGGAGGAGCGGAGGGGCGGATGAGTGGAGGAGTGGAGGTGCGGAGGAGAGCGGAAGCCCGGCCCACATTTCGCCTGAGTCCCGCGGATTGGGAGTACCAGGGCCTGGAGCCTGATTCGCTTATGGCAAGCAGTTCAGGAGTACCAGGGCCCAGAGCGGAGGAGCAGAGGAGCGGAGGAGCGGAGGAGCGGAGGAGCGGAGGAGCGGAGGAGCGGAGGAGCGGAGGAGAGCGGAAGCCCGGCCGACAATTCGCCTTAGTCCAGCGGAGAGGGAGTACCAGGGCCTGGAGCCTGATTCGCTTATGTCCAGCAGTTAGGGGGAGTACCAGGGCCAGGAGCGGAGGAGCGGAGGAGCGGATGAGCAGAAGAACGTTTAAGCGGTGGAGCGGAGGGGCGGACGAGCGGAGGAGAGCGGAATCCGGCCGACATCTCGCCTGAGTCCCGCGGAAAGGGAGTACCAGGGCCTGGAGCCTGATTCGCTTATGGCAAGCAGTTCAGGAGAACCGGGCCCAGAGCGGAGGAGCGGAGGAGCGGAGGAGCGGAGGAGCGGAGGAGAGCGGAAGCCCGGCCAACAATTCGCCTAAGTCCCGCGGAGAGGGAGTACCAGGGCCAGGAGCCTGATTCGCTATGTCCAGCAGTTCAGGAGTACCAGGGCCGGAACGGAGAAACGGAGGAGCGGAGGAGCGGAGGAGCGGAGGAGCGGATAAGTGGATGAGCTGAGGAGAGCGGAAGCCCGGCCGGCAATTTGCCTGAGTCCCGCGGAGAGGGAGTACCAGGTCCTGGAACCTGATTCGCTTATGTCCAGCAGTTCAGGAGTACCAGGGCCAGGAGCGGAGGAGCGGAGGAGCAGATGAGCAGAAGAACGTTTAAGCGGTGGAGCGGAGGAGCGGATGAGCGGAGGAGAGCGGAATCCGGCCGACATCTCGCCTGAGTCCCGCGGAAAGGGAGTACCAGGGCCTGGAGCCTGATTCGCTTATGGCAAGCAGTTCAGGAGAACCGGGCCCAGGTGCGGAGGAGCGGAGGAGCGGAGGAGAGCGGAAGCCCGGCCAACAATTCGCCTAAGTCCCACGGAGAGGGAGTACCAGGGCCAGGAGCCTGATTCGCTATGTCCAGCAGTTCAGGAGTACCAGGGCCGGAGCGGAGGAACGGAGGAGCGCAGGAGCGGAGGAGCGGAGGAGCGGAGGAGCGGAGGAGCGGAGGAGCGGATGAGCTGAGGTGAGCGGAAGCCCGGTCGGCAATTCGCCTGAGTCCCGCGGAGAGGGAGTACCAAGTCCTGGAGCCTGATTCGCTTATGTCCAGCAGTTCAGGAGTACCAGGGCCAGGAGCGGAGGAGCAAAATAACGTTTAAGCGGTGGAGCGGAGGAGCGGATGAGCGGAGGAGAGCGGAATCCGGTCGACAATTCGCCTGAGTCCAGCGGAGAGGGAGTACCAGGGCCAGAAGCGTGATTTATTGATGTTCAGCAATTCAGGAGTATCAGGCCCGGGTGCGGAGGAGCGGAGGGGCGGATGAGTGGAGGAGCGGAGGTGGGGAGGAAAGCGGAAGACCGGCCCACATTTCGCCTGAGTCCCGCGGATTGGGAGTACCAGGGCCTGGAGCCTGATTCGCTTATGGCAAGGAGTTCAGGAGTACCAGAGCCCAGAGCGGCGGAGCGGAGGACGGGAGGAGCGGAGGGGCGGATGAGCGAATGAGCGGATGAGCGGATGAGCTGAGGAGAGCGGAAGCCCGGCCGACAATTCGCCTGAGTCCCACGGAGAAGGAGTACCAGGGCCTCGAACCTGAGTCGCTTATGTCCAGCAGTTCAGGAGTACCAGGGCCAGGAGCGGAGGAGCGGAGGAGCGCAGGAGCGGATGAGCGGATGAGCGGATGAGCGGATGAGCGGATGAGCGGATGAGCGGAGGAGCGGAGGAGCGGAGGAGAGCGGAAGGCCGGCCCACATTTCCCCTATGTCCCGCAGATTGGGAGTAACAGGGCTTGGAGCCTGATACACTTATGTCAAGCGGTCCGGAGTACCAGGGCCCGGAGCGGGGGAGCGGAAGAGCGGAGGAGAGGAGAAGCGGAGGAGAGCGGAAGCCCGGCCGACAATTCGCCTAAGTCCCGCGGAAAGGGAGTACCAGGGCCTGGAGCCTGATTCGCTTATGGCAAGCAGTTCAGGAGTACCAGGGCCCAGAGCGGAGGAGCGGAGGAGCGGAGGAGCGGATGAGCGGATGAGCGGTGGAGCGGAGGTGAGCAGAAGCCCGGCCGAATATTCGCCTAAGTCCCACGGAAAGGGAGTACCAGGGCCTGGAGCCTGATTCGCTTATGTCTAGATGTTCAGGAGTACCAGGGCCCGGAGCGGAGGTGCGGAGGAGCGGATGAGAGGAGAAGCGGAGGAGAGCGGAAACCCGGCCGAAAATTTGCCTAAGTCCCGCGGAGAGGGAGTACCAGGGCCAGGAGCCTGATTCGCTTATGTCCAGCAGTTCAGGACTACCAGGGCCGGAACGGAGGAGCGGAGGAGCGGAGGACCGGAGGAGAGCGGAATCCGGCCGACAATTCGCCTGAGTCCCGCGGAAAGGGAGTACCAGGGCCAGAAGCGTGATTCAATGATGTCCAGCAGTTCAGGAGTACCAGGGCTGGAGCGGAGGAGCGGAGGAGCGGAGGAGCGGAGGAGCGGAGGAGCGGAGGAGAGTGGAGGCCCGGCCGGCAATTCGCCTGAGTCCCGCTTAGAGGGAGTACCAGGGCCTGAGGCGTGATTTAATGATGTTCAACAATTCAGGAGTACCAGGGCCAGGTGCGGAGGAGAGGACGAGCGGAGGGTTGGATAAGTGGAGGAGCGGAGGAGCGGAGGAGAGCGGAAGCCCGGCCCACTTTTTGCCTTAGTCCCGCGGATCTGGAGTACCAGGGACTGGAGCCTGATTCGCTTATGTCCAGCAGTTCAGGAGTACCAGGGCCCAGAGCGGAGGAGCGGAGGAGCGGAGGAGCGGAGAAGCGGAGGAGCGGAGGAGCGGAGGAGCGGAGGTGGGGAGGAGCCGAGGAGCGGAGGAGCGGAGGAGAGCGGAATCCTGCCGACAATTCGCCTGAGTCCCGCGGAAAGGGAGTACCGGGGCCTGAAGCGTGATTTAATGATGTTCAGCAATTCAGGAGTACCAGGGCCAGGTGCGGAGGAGCGGAGGAGCGGAGGGGCGGATGAGTGGATGAGCGGAGGAGTGGAGGAGAGCGGAAGCCCGGCCGGCAATTCGCCTGAGTCCCGCGGAGAGGGGGTACCAGGGCCTGGAGCCTGATTCACTTATGTCCAGCAGTTCAGGAGTACCAGGGCCTTGAGCGGAGGATCGGAGGAGCGGAGGAGCGGATGAGCGGATGAGCGGAGGAGCGGATGAGCGGAGGAGCGGAGGAGCGGAGGAGCGGAGGAGCGGAGGAGCGGAGGAGAGCGGAAGCCCGGCCCACATTTCCCCTATGTCGCGCGGATTGTGAGTACCAGGGCTGGGAGCCTGATTCGCTTATGTCAAGCGGTCCGGAGTACCAGGGCCCGGAGCGGATGAGCGGATGACCGGAGGAGCGGATGAGCGGAGGATAGCGGAAGCCCGGCCAAAAATTCGCCTAAGTCCCGCGGAGAGGGAGTACCAGGGCCTGGAACCTAATTCGCTTATGTCCAGCAGTTCAGGAGTACCAGGGCCAGAACGGAGGAGCGGAGGAGCGAAGGAGCGGAGGAGATCGGAAGCCCGGCCGGCAATTCGCCTGAGTCCCGCGGAGAGGGAGTACCAGGACCTGGAGCCTGATTCGCTTATGTCTAGCAGTTCAGGAGTACCAGGGCCCGAAGCGGAGGAGCGGCGGAGCGGATGAGAGGAGAAGCGGAGGAGAGCGGAAGCCCGGCCGACAATTCGCCTAAGTCCCGCGGATTGGGAGTACCAGGGCCCGGAATGGGGGAGCGGAGGAGCAGATGAGCAGAAGAGCGGACGAGCGGAGGAGCGGATGAGCGGCGGAGCGGAGGTGAGCAGAAGCCCGGCCGAAAATTCGCCTAAGTCCCGCGGAGAGGGAGTACCAAGGCCTGGTACCTGATTCGCTTATGGCAAGCAGTTCAGGAGTACCAGGGCCCAGAGCGGCGGAGCGGAGGAGCGGAGGAGCGGAGGAGCGGAGGAGCGGAGGAGCGGAGGAGCGGAGGGGCGGATGAGTGGAGGAGTGGAGGTGCGGAGGAGAGCGGAAGCCCGGCCCACATTTCGCCTGAGTCCCGCGGATTGGGAGTACCAGGGCCTGGAGCCTGATTCGCTTATGGCAAGCAGTTCAGGAGTACCAGGGCCCAGAGCGGAGGAGCAGAGGAGCGGAGGAGCGGAGGAGCGGAGGAGCGGAGGAGCGGAGGAGCGGAGGAGCGGAGGAGAGCGGAAGCCCGGCCGACAATTCGCCTTAGTCCAGCGGAGAGGGAGTACCAGGGCCTGGAGCCTGATTCGCTTATGTCCAGCAGTTAGGGGGAGTACCAGGGCCAGGAGCGGAGGAGCGGAGGAGCGGATGAGCAGAAGAACGTTTAAGCGGTGGAGCGGAGGGGCGGACGAGCGGAGGAGAGCGGAATCCGGCCGACATCTCGCCTGAGTCCCGCGGAAAGGGAGTACCAGGGCCTGGAGCCTGATTCGCTTATGGCAAGCAGTTCAGGAGAACCGGGCCCAGAGCGGAGGAGCGGAGGAGCGGAGGAGCGGAGGAGCGGAGGAGAGCGGAAGCCCGGCCAACAATTCGCCTAAGTCCCGCGGAGAGGGAGTACCAGGGCCAGGAGCCTGATTCGCTATGTCCAGCAGTTCAGGAGTACCAGGGCCGGAACGGAGAAACGGAGGAGCGGAGGAGCGGAGGAGCGGAGGAGCGGATAAGTGGATGAGCTGAGGAGAGCGGAAGCCCGGCCGGCAATTTGCCTGAGTCCCGCGGAGAGGGAGTACCAGGTCCTGGAACCTGATTCGCTTATGTCCAGCAGTTCAGGAGTACCAGGGCCAGGAGCGGAGGAGCGGAGGAGCAGATG
Organism: Fistularia commersonii; assembly: GCF_037954325.1. Taxonomy (NCBI): domain Eukaryota; kingdom Metazoa; phylum Chordata; class Actinopteri; order Syngnathiformes; family Fistulariidae; genus Fistularia; species Fistularia commersonii. The sequence continues at coordinate 1,874,812 of NW_028233996.1, forward strand.
AGCAGAAGAACGTTTAAGCGGTGGAGCGGAGGAGCGGATGAGCGGAGGAGAGCGGAATCCGGCCGACATCTCGCCTGAGTCCCGCGGAAAGGGAGTACCAGGGCCTGGAGCCTGATTCGCTTATGGCAAGCAGTTCAGGAGAACCGGGCCCAGGTGCGGAGGAGCGGAGGAGCGGAGGAGAGCGGAAGCCCGGCCAACAATTCGCCTAAGTCCCACGGAGAGGGAGTACCAGGGCCAGGAGCCTGATTCGCTATGTCCAGCAGTTCAGGAGTACCAGGGCCGGAGCGGAGGAACGGCGGAGCGCAGGAGCGGAGGAGCGGAGGAGCGGAGGAGCGGAGGAGCGGATGAGCTGAGGTGAGCGGAAGCCCGGTCGGCAATTCGCCTGAGTCCCGCGGAGAGGGAGTACCAAGTCCTGGAGCCTGATTCGCTTATGTCCAGCAGTTCAGGAGTACCAGGGCCAGGAGCGGAGGAGCAAAATAACGTTTAAGCGGTGGAGCGGAGGAGCGGATGAGCGGAGGAGAGCGGAATCCGGTCGACAATTCGCCTGAGTCCAGCGGAGAGGGAGTACCAGGGCCAGAAGCGTGATTTATTGATGTTCAGCAATTCAGGAGTATCAGGCCCGGGTGCGGAGGAGCGGAGGGGCGGATGAGTGGAGGAGCGGAGGTGGGGAGGAAAGCGGAAGACCGGCCCACATTTCGCCTGAGTCCCGCGGATTGGGAGTACCAGGGCCTGGAGCCTGATTCGCTTATGGCAAGGAGTTCAGGAGTACCAGAGCCCAGAGCGGCGGAGCGGAGGACGGGAGGAGCGGAGGGGCGGATGAGCGAATGAGCGGATGAGCGGATGAGCTGAGGAGAGCGGAAGCCCGGCCGACAATTCGCCTGAGTCCCACGGAGAAGGAGTACCAGGGCCTCGAACCTGAGTCGCTTATGTCCAGCAGTTCAGGAGTACCAGGGCCAGGAGCGGAGGAGCGGAGGAGCGCAGGAGCGGATGAGCGGATGAGCGGATGAGCGGATGAGCGGATGAGCGGATGAGCGGAGGAGCGGAGGAGCGGAGGAGAGCGGAAGGCCGGCCCACATTTCCCCTATGTCCCGCAGATTGGGAGTAACAGGGCTTGGAGCCTGATACACTTATGTCAAGCGGTCCGGAGTACCAGGGCCCGGAGCGGGGGAGCGGAAGAGCGGAGGAGAGGAGAAGCGGAGGAGAGCGGAAGCCCGGCCGACAATTCGCCTAAGTCCCGCGGAAAGGGAGTACCAGGGCCTGGAGCCTGATTCGCTTATGGCAAGCAGTTCAGGAGTACCAGGGCCCAGAGCGGAGGAGCGGAGGAGCGGAGGAGCGGATGAGCGGATGAGCGGTGGAGCGGAGGTGAGCGGAAGCCCGGCCGAATATTCGCCTAAGTCCCACGGAAAGGGAGTACCAGGGCCTGGAGCCTGATTCGCTTATGTCTAGATGTTCAGGAGTACCAGGGCCCGGAGCGGAGGTGCGGAGGAGCGGATGAGAGGAGAAGCGGAGGAGAGCGGAAACCCGGCCGAAAATTTGCCTAAGTCCCGCGGAGAGGGAGTACCAGGGCCAGGAGCCTGATTCGCTTATGTCCAGCAGTTCAGGACTACCAGGGCCGGAACGGAGGAGCGGAGGAGCGGAGGACCGGAGGAGAGCGGAATCCGGCCGACAATTCGCCTGAGTCCCGCGGAAAGGGAGTACCAGGGCCAGAAGCGTGATTCAATGATGTCCAGCAGTTCAGGAGTACCAGGGCTGGAGCGGAGGAGCGGAGGAGCGGAGGAGCGGAGGAGCGGAGGAGCGGAGGAGAGTGGAGGCCCGGCCGGCAATTCGCCTGAGTCCCGCTTAGAGGGAGTACCAGGGCCTGAGGCGTGATTTAATGATGTTCAACAATTCAGGAGTACCAGGGCCAGGTGCGGAGGAGAGGACGAGCGGAGGGTTGGATAAGTGGAGGAGCGGAGGAGCGGAGGAGAGCGGAAGCCCGGCCCACTTTTTGCCTTAGTCCCGCGGATCTGGAGTACCAGGGACTGGAGCCTGATTCGCTTATGTCCAGCAGTTCAGGAGTACCAGGGCCCAGAGCGGAGGAGCGGAGGAGCGGAGGAGCGGAGAAGCGGAGGAGCGGAGGAGCGGAGGAGCGGAGGTGGGGAGGAGCCGAGGAGCGGAGGAGCGGAGGAGAGCGGAATCCTGCCGACAATTCGCCTGAGTCCCGCGGAAAGGGAGTACCGGGGCCTGAAGCGTGATTTAATGATGTTCAGCAATTCAGGAGTACCAGGGCCAGGTGCGGAGGAGCGGAGGAGCGGAGGGGCGGATGAGTGGATGAGCGGAGGAGTGGAGGAGAGCGGAAGCCCGGCCGGCAATTCGCCTGAGTCCCGCGGAGAGGGGGTACCAGGGCCTGGAGCCTGATTCACTTATGTCCAGCAGTTCAGGAGTACCAGGGCCTTGAGCGGAGGATCGGAGGAGCGGAGGAGCGGATGAGCGGATGAGCGGAGGAGCGGATGAGCGGAGGAGCGGAGGAGCGGAGGAGCGGAGGAGCGGAGGAGAGCGGAAGCCCGGCCCACATTTCCCCTATGTCGCGCGGATTGTGAGTACCAGGGCTGGGAGCCTGATTCGCTTATGTCAAGCGGTCCGGAGTACCAGGGCCCGGAGCGGATGAGCGGATGACCGGAGGAGCGGATGAGCGGAGGATAGCGGAAGCCCGGCCAAAAATTCGCCTAAGTCCCGCGGAGAGGGAGTACCAGGGCCTGGAACCTAATTCGCTTATGTCCAGCAGTTCAGGAGTACCAGGGCCAGAACGGAGGAGCGGAGGAGCGAAGGAGCGGAGGAGATCGGAAGCCCGGCCGGCAATTCGCCTGAGTCCCGCGGAGAGGGAGTACCAGGACCTGGAGCCTGATTCGCTTATGTCTAGCAGTTCAGGAGTACCAGGGCCCGAAGCGGAGGAGCGGCGGAGCGGATGAGAGGAGAAGCGGAGGAGAGCGGAAGCCCGGCCGACAATTCGCCTAAGTCCCGCGGATTGGGAGTACCAGGGCCCGGAATGGGGGAGCGGAGGAGCAGATGAGCAGAAGAGCGGACGAGCGGAGGAGCGGATGAGCGGCGGAGCGGAGGTGAGCAGAAGCCCGGCCGAAAATTCGCCTAAGTCCCGCGGAGAGGGAGTACCAAGGCCTGGTACCTGATTCGATTATGTCTAGCAGTTCAGGAGTACCAGGGCCCGGAGCGGAGGAGCGGATGAGCAGAAGAACGTTTAAGTGGTGGAGCGGAGGAGCGGATGAGCGGAGGAGAGCGGAATCCGGCCGACAATTTGCCTGAGTCCCGCGGAAAGGGAGTACCAGGGCCTGGAGTCTGAATCGCTTATGTCCTGCGGTTCCGGAGTACCAGGGCCCACAGCGGAGGAGCGGAGGAGCGGATGAGCGGATGAGCTTAGGAGAGCGGAAGCCCGGTTGACAATTCGCCTGACTCCAGCGGAGAGGGAGTACCAGGGCCATAAACGTGATTTAATGATGTTCAGCAATGTAGGTGTACCAGGGCCAGGTGCGGAGGAGCGAAGGAGCGGAGGGGCGGATGAGTGGAGGACCGGATGAGCGGAGGAGCGGAGGTGAGCGGAAGCCCGGCCGACAATTCGCCTAAGTCCCGCGTAGAAGGAGTACCAGGGCCTTGGGCCTGATTCGCTTATGTCCAGCAGTTCAGGAGTACCAGGGCCGGAACGGAGGAGCGGAGGAGCGGAGGAGCGGAGGAGCGGAGGACCGGAGGAGAGCGGAATCCGGCCGACAATTGGCCTGAGTCCCGCGGAAAGGGAGTACCAGGACCAGAAGCGTGATTTAATGATATCCAGCAGTTCAGGAGTACCAGGGCGGGAGCGGAGGGGCGGAGGAGCGGAGGAGAGCGGAGGCCCGGCCGGCAATTCGCCTGAGTCCCGCTTAGAGGGAGTACCAGGGCCTGAAGCGTGATTTAATGATGTTCAACAATTCAGGAGTACCAGGGCCAGGTGCGGAGGAGCGGACGAGCGGAGGGTTGGATGAGTGGAGGAGCGGAGGAGCGGAGGAGAGCGGAAGCCCGGCCCACTTTTTGCCTTAGTCCCGCGGAAAGGGAGTACCAGGGCCTGGAGCCTGTTTCGCTTATGTCCAGCAGTTCAGGAGTACCAGGGCCGGAGCGGAGGAGCGGAGGAGTGGAGGAGCGGAGGAGCGGAGGAGAGCGGAAGCCCGGCCGACAATTCGCCTAAGTCCCGCGGATTGGGAGTACCAGGGCCTGGAGCGGGGGAGCGGAGGAGCAGATGAGCAGAGGAGCGGAGGAGCGGAGGTGCGGAGGAGGGGAGAAGCGGAAGAGATCGGAAGCCCAGCCGACAATTCTCCTGAGTCCTGCGGAAGGGGATTACCAGGGCCTTCAGCCTGAATCGCTTATGTCTAGCAGTTCAGGAGTACCAGGGCCCGGAGCGGAGGAGCGGATGAGAGGAGAAGAGGAGGAGAGCGGAAGCCCGGCCGACAATTCGCCTAAATCCCGCGGATTGGGAGTACCAGGGCCTGGAGCGGGGGAGCGGAGGAGCAGATGAGCAGAAGAGCGGAGGAGCGGAGGAGCGGATGAGCGGAGGAGCGGAGGTGAGCGGAAGCCCGGCCGACAATTCGCCTAAGTCACACGGATAGGGAGTACCAGGAAACTGGAGCATGATTCGCTTATGTCCAGCGGTTCGGGAGTACCAGGGCCTTGAGCGGAGGAGCGGGGGAGCGGAGGAGCGGATGAGCGGATGAGCGGAGGTGAGCGGAAGCCCGCGGATTGGGAGCACCAGGGCCTGGAGCCTTATATGCCTATGGCAAGCAGTTCAGGAGTACCAGGGCCCAGAGAGGAGGAGCGGAGGAGCGGAGGAGCGGAGGAGCGGAGGTGAGCGGAAGCCCGGCCGACAATTCGCTTGAGTCCCGCGGAAGGGGAGTACCAGGGTCATGAGCCTGAATCGCTTATGTCCAGCAGTTCAGGAGTACCAGGGACAGGAGCGGATTAGCGGCAGAGCGGATGCGCGGAAGAACGGAGAAGCGGTGGAGCGGAGGAGCAAAGGAGCGGAGGAGCGGAGGAGCGGAGGAGCGGAGGAGCGGATGAGAGGAGAAGCGGAAGAGAGCGGAAGCCCGGCCGACAATACACCTGAGTCCCGCGGAGAGGGAGTACCAGGGCCCGGAGCCTGATTCACCCAGGTTCAGCAGTTCAGGAGTACCAGGGCCAGTAGCGGATGAGCGGCGGAGCGGATGAGCGGAAGAACGGAGAAGCGGAGGAGCGGAGGAGCGGAGGAGCGGAGGAGCAGAGGCGCGGAGGAGCGGAGGAGAGCGGAAGCATGGACCACAATATGCCTAAATCCCGGAGAAAGGGAGTACCAGGGCCTGTAGCGTGATTAAATGATGTTCAGCAGTTCAGGAGTACCAGGGCCATTGCGGAGGAGCGGAGGAGCAAAGGAGCGGAGGGGCGGATGAGTGGAGGAGCGGAGGAGAGGGGAAGCACGGTCCACATTTCGCCAGAGTCCCGCGGATTGGGAGTACCAGGGCCTTGAGCAGGTTCACTTATATCCAACGGTCAGGAGTACCAGGAACTTGAGCGGAGGAGCGGAGGAGCGGATGAGAAGAGAAGCGGAGGAGAGCGGAAGCCCGGCCGACAATTCACCTGAGTCCCGCGGAGAGGGAGTACCAGGGCTTGGAGCCTGATTCGCCCAGGTCCAGCAGTTCAGGAGTACCAGGGCCAGCAGCGGATGAGCGGCGGAGCGGATGAGCGGAAGAACGGAGGAGCGGAGGAGCGGAGGAGCGGAAGAGCAGAGGAGCGGAGGAGCGGAGGAGAGCGGAAGCCCGTCCGAAAATTCGCCTGAGTCCCGCGGAAGGGGAGTACCAGGGTTTGGAGCCTGAATCGCTTATGTCCAGCAGTTCAGGAGTACCAGGGCCAGGAGCGGAGGAGCGGAGGAGCGGAGTACCGGAGGAGCGGAGGAGCGGAGGAGCGGAGGAGCGGAGGAGCGGAGAAGCGGAGGAGCGGAGGAGAGGAGGAGCGGAAGAGCGGAGGAGCGGAGGAGTGGAGGAGAGGGGAAGCACGGTCCATATTTCGACAGAGTCCCGCGGATAGGGAGTAACAGGGCTTGGATCCTGATTCGCTTATGTCCAGCAGTTCTGGAGTACTAAGGCCCGGAGCGGATCAGCGGCGGAGCGGATGAGTGGAAGAACGGAGAAGCGGTGGAGCGGTGGAGCGGAGGAGCGGAGGAGCAGACTTATGTTTCTCTTCTCAAAGGCGGGGAAGCTTTGGGGCAGCAGGACCCCTTAGACTGGCCAATATGAGCCTTCTATGGACATAGCTCTCCCGGACGTATGACCGGGGCTCCCGGACCTCTTGGTACATACTTGTTTGTTTGGTTGTGGATGCTTTTCGGCTAACGCTATTAGCACAGCTATGAAGACTTAAGGTGTGTGTGTGTCTGTGTGTGTGTGTGAGTGTCTTTGTGTGTTTGTGTGAGTGAGGTTGTTTTGGTGGGGGGGGGGGGTCGCGGACAGGGAGTACCAGTGCCAAGAGCGGATGAGCTGAGGAGCGGAGGAGGGCAGAAGCCCGGCCCGTGATTCGCTTATGTCAAGCGGTTCGGGAATTCCAGGGCCCAAAGCGGAGGAGCGGTGGAGCTGAGCTGTGTGTGTGTCTTTGTGTGTTTGTGTGTCAGTGTGTTCTTGTGTGTGTATGTGTGAGAGTTTATTTAGGTGGAGGGGGGGAGTACCAGGGCCCATAGCGGAAGAGCGGTGGAGCTGAGAAGCGGAGGAGCGGCGTAGCGGAAGTATTGTTTCTCCACTCAGAGGCGGGGAAGCTTGGGGGCAGCAGAACCCCTTAGATGGGCTAATATGAGCATTCTCCGGACATAGATCCCCCGGACGTATGATTGGAGCTCCCGGACCATTGGGCACACACATGTGAATGAGTGGAAGAGCTAATGTTTGTTTAGTTGTGGATGCGTTTCGGCTAATGCTATTAGCACAGCTATGATGAGTTAAGGTGTGCGTGTATGTGTGTGTGTGTGTGTGTGTGTGTGAGTGTGTCTGTGTGTGTGTGTGAGAGTTTGTTTAGGTGGGGGGGGGGTCGCGGACAGGGAGTACCAGGGCCTCGAGCGGATGAGCTGAGGAGCAGAGGAGGGCATAAGCCCAGCCCGTGATTCCCTTATATCCAGCGGTTCGGGAGTTCCAGGGCCCAAAGCGGAAAAGCGGAGGAGCGGAGAAGCGGAGGAGTGGAGGAGAGCAGAAGCACCTCTCGCAATTCTCCTGAGTTTGCAGGATCGGGAGTACCAGGGCCAATAGCGGAGGAGCGGAGGTGTTGAGAAGCGGAGGAGCGGAGGAGCGATATTATATTTCTCTTCTCAAAGGCGGGGAAGCTTGGGGGCAGCAGGACCCCTTAGACCGGCAAATGTGAGCCTTCTCCGGACATAGATGCCCCGGACGTATGACCGGAGATCCAGGACCTCTGGGCACATACATTTGAATGAGTGGACGAGCTAATGTTTGTTTGGTTGTGGATGCGTTTCGGCTAATGCTATTAGCACAGCTATGATGACTTAAGGTGTGTGTGTGTGTGGGTGTTTGTGTGTTTGTGTGTTTTTGTGTTCTTGTGTGTGTGTGTGTGTGTGTGTGTTTGTGTGTGTTTGTGGATCGGGAGTACCAGGGCCTATAGCGGAGGAGCGGTGGAGCGGAGAAGCGGACCATTGGGCACACACATGTGAATGAGTGGATGAGCTAATGTTTGTTTGGTTGTGGATGCATTTCGGCTAATGCTATTAGCACAGCTATCATGACTTAATGTGTGTATGTGTGTCAGTGTGTGTGTGTGTGTGAGTGTCTTTGTGTATGTGTGTGATAGTTTGTTTTGGTAGGGGGGGGGGGGGGGGGTCACGGACAAGGAGTACCAGGGCACACACATGTGAATGAGTGGATGAGCTAATGTTTGTTTGGTTGTGGATGCGTTTCGGCTAATGCTATTAGCACAGCTATGATGAGTTAAGGTGTGTGTGTATGTGTGTGTGTGTGTGTGTTTGTGTGTTTTTGTGTGTGTGTGTGAGTGATTTTGTGTGAGAGTTTGTTTAGGTGGGGGGGGGAGTACCAGGGCCCATAGCGGAGGAGCGGTGGAGCTGAGAAGCGGAGGAGCGGAGGAGCGGAGGTAATGTTTCTTCTCTCAGAGGCGGGGAAGCTTGGGGGCAGAACCCCTTAGACGGGCTAATGTGAGCATTCTCCGGACATAGATCCCCCGGTCGTATGATTGGAGCTGCCGGACCATTGGGCACACACATGTGAATGAGTGGATGAGCTAATGTTTGTTTGGTTGTGGATGCGTTTCGGCTAATGCTATTAGCACAGCTAAGATGAGTTAAGGTGTGTGTGTGTGTGTGTCTGTGTGTGTGTTCGTGTGTGTGTGTGTGTGTGAGTTTGTTTAGGTGGGGGGGGGGGTCGCGGACAGGGAGTACCAGGGCCTCGAGCAGATGAGCTGAGGAGCGGAGGAGGGCAGATGCCCGGCCTTGATTCGCTTATGTCCAGCGGTTCGGGAATTCCAGGGCCCAAAGCGGAGGAGCAGTGGTGCTGAGAAGCGGAGGAGCGGAGTAGCAGACGTATAGTTTCATCCTCTCAGAGGCGGGGAAGCTTGGGGGCATCAGAACCCCTTAGACGGGCTAATGTGAGCATTCTCCGGACATAGATCCCCGAACGTATGATTGGAGCTCCCGGACCATTGGGCACACACATGTGAATGAGTGGATGAGCTAATGTTTGTTTGGTTGTGGATGCGTTTCGGCTAATGCTATTAGCACAGCTATGATGAGTTAAGGTGTGTGTGTGTGTGTGTGTGTGTGTGTGTGTGTGTCTGTTTGTTTGTTTTTGTGTCTGTGTGAGGGTGGTCATGTGTGTGTGTGTGAGAGTTTGTTTAGGTGGAGGGGGGGTACCAAGGCCCATCGCGGAAGAGCGGTGGAGCAGAGAAGCGGAAGAATGGAGGAGCGGAGGTCATTTTTCTCTTCTCAAAGGCAGAGGATGGGAAGTTTGGGGGCAGTAGGACGCTTTAGACCAGCCACTGTGAGCCTTCTCCAGATATAGATCCCCCGGACGTATGATTGGAGCTCCCGGACCATTGGGCACACACATGTGAATGAGTGGATGAGCTAATGTTTGTTTGGTAGTGGATGCGTTTCGGCTAATGCTATTAGCACAGCTATGATGAGTTAAGGTGTGTTTGTGTATGTGTGTGTGTGTGCGTGTGTGTGTTTGTGTGTTTTTGTGTGTGAGTGAGTGTGTTTAGGTGGGGGGGGGGTACCAGGGCCCATAGCCGAGGAGCGGTGGAGCTGAGAAGCGGAGGAGCGGAGTAGCGGAGGTATTGTTTCTCCTCTCAGAGGCGGGGAATCTTGGGAGCTATTAGCACAGGTATGATGACTTAAGGTGTGTGTGTGTGTGTGTGTGTGTTTGTGTGTTTGTGTGTTGTGTGTTCTTGTGTGTGTGTGTGTGTGTGTGTTTGTGTGTGCGTTTGTGTATATGTGTGTGACAATTTGTTTAGGTGGGGGGGGGGCGCGACAGGGGGTAGCTGGGCCTGGAGCGGATGAGCTGTGGAGCGGATGGAGGGCAAAGGCACGTCCCATAATTCTCCTGAGTCCGGCGGATCGGGAGTACCAGGGCCCATAGCGGAGGAGCGGAGGAGCGGTGGAGCGGAGAAGCGAACCATTGGGCACACACATGTGAATGAGTGGATGAGCTAATGTTTGTTTGGTTGTGGATGCATTTCGGCTAATGCTATTAGCACAACTATGATGACTTAATGTGTGTATGTGTGTCAGTGTGTGTGTGTGTGTGTGAGTGTCTTTGTGTATGTGTGTGATAGTTTGTTTTGGTGGGGGGGGGGGTCGCGGACACAGAGTACCAGGGCACACACATGTGAATGAGTGGATGAGCTAATGTTTGTTTGGTTGTGGATGCGTTTCGGCTAAAGCTATTAGCACAGCTATGATGAGTTAAGGTGTGTGTGTATGTGTGTGTGTGTGTGTTTGTGTGTTTTTGTGTGTGTGTGAGTGATTTTGTGTGAGAGTTTGTTTAGGTGGGGGGGGGGGGGGGGGGGAGTACCAGGGCCCATAGCGGAGGAGCGGTGGAGCTGAGAAGCGGAGGAGCAGAGGAGCGAAGGTAATGTTTCTTCTCTCAGAGGCGGGGAAGCTTGGGGGCAGAAGAACCCCTTAGACGGGCTAATGCTCACATTCTCCGGACATAGATCCCCCGGACGTATGATTGGAGCTCCCGGACCATTGGGCACACACATGTGAATGAGTGGATGAGCTAATGTTTGTTTGGTCGTGGATGCGTTTCGGCTAATGCTATTAGCACAGCTATGATGAGTTAAGGTGTGTTTGTGTGTGTGTTTGTGTGTGTGTATGTGTGTGTGTGTGCGTGTGTGTGTTTGTGTGTTTTTGTGTGTGTGTGAGTGTGTTTAGGTGGGGGGGTTACCAGGGCCCATAGCAGAGGAGCGGTGGAGCTGAGAAGCGGAGTAGCGGAGGTATTGTTTCTCCTCTCAGAGGCGGGGAAGCTTGGGAGCTATTAGCACAGGTATGATGACTTAAGGTGTGTGTGTGTGTGTGTGTGTGTTTGTGTGTTTGTGTGTTCTTGTGTGTTTGTGTGTTCTTGTGTGTGTGTGTGTGTGTGTTTGTGTGTGCGATTGTGTATATGTGTGTGACAGTTTGTTTAGGTGGGGGGGGGCGCGGACAGGGGGTAGCTGGGCCTGGAGCGGATGAGCTGTGGAGCGGATGGAGGGCAGAAGCACGTCCCATTCAGCCGCCGGCAACCATAAAAACCTATCTTTAACTTAAAAACAAACAAAAATGTGCAATATCTCATTTCTGTGCAATATTCAGAAACTGTGCAATATTTCATCTCATAACAGCTACATTGTGCAATATTTCATCTCATCTCATAACAGCTACACTATAATGTTCCCTTCTATCATACTATTGCGCACTCCTTACCCCACTTGTTACTAAGACACTTATAGTTTTATCAGTGCTTACTAAGACACTCTATAGTTTCACTGAAACACTTTATAGTTTATAGTTTATTTTTATTTATAATTCTGCCTTTCTTTTATTATTTATTACTGTTATATTTTCTGTAACTCTGGCACTGCAATTTCCTTCGGGATTAATAAAGTTGTTCTGATTCTTATTCTTAATTCTCCTGAGTCCGGCGGATCGGGAGTACCAGGGCCCATAGTGGAGGAGCGGTGGAGCGGAGAAGCGGACCATTGGGCACACACATGTGAATGAGTGGATGAGCTAATGTTTGTTTGGTTGTGGATGCGTTCGGCTAATGCTACTAGCACAGCTATGATGACTTAATGTGTGTATGTGTGTCAGTGTGTGTGTGTGTGTGAGTGTCTTTGTGTATGTGTGTGATAGTTTGTTTTGGTGGGGGGGGGGGGGGGTCGCGGACACGGAGTACCAGGGCACACACATGTGAATGAGTGGATGAGCTAATGTTTGTTTGGTTGTGGATGCGTTTCGGCTAAAGCTATTAGCACAGCTATGAAGACTTAAGGTATGTGTATGTGATTATGTGTGTGTCTGTGTGTGTGTGAGTGTCTTTGTGTGTGTGTGTGTGAGAGGCTCTTTTGGTGGGGGGGGGGGGTCGTGGACAGGGAGTACCATTGGGCACACACATGTGAATGAGTGGTTTAGCTAATGTTTGTTATGTTGTGAATGCGTTTCGGCTAATGCTATTAGCACAGCTATGATAAGTTCAGGTGTGTGTGTATGTGTGTGTGTGTGTGTTTGTGTGTTTTTGTGTGTGTGTGAGTGATTTTGTGTGAGAGTTTGTTTAGGTGGGGGGGAGGGGGGGGAGTACCAGGGCCCATCGCGGAGGAGCGGTGGAGCTGAGAAGCGGAGGAGCAGAGGAGCGGAGGTAATGTTTCTTCTCTCAGAGGCGGGGAAGCTTGGGGGCAGAAGAACCCCTTAGACGGGCTAATGTGAGCATTCTCCGGACATAGATCACCCGGTAGTATGATTGGAGCTGCCGGACCATTGGGCACACACATGTGAATGAGTGGATGAGCTAATGTTTGTTTGGTTGTGGATGCGTTTCGGCTAATGCTATTAGCACAGCTAAGATGAGTTAAGGTGTGTGTGTGTGTGTGTGTGTGTGTGTGTGTGTGTGTGTGTGTGTGTGTGTTTGTTTTTGTGTCTGTGTGAGTGTGTTCGTGTGTGTATGTGTGAGAGTTTGTTTAGGTGGGGGGGGGTACCAGGGCCCATCGCGGAGGAGCGGAGGAGCGGTGGAGCGGAGAAGCGGAGGAATGGAGGAGCGGAGGTAATGTTTCTCTTCTCAATGGCAGAGGATGGGAAGTTTAGGGGCAGTAGGACGCCGGTGCGAGCGATGCGTTTCAAGGCGTATTGCATGTGTGTATGGAGGGGGGGGGTCTACAGGACACCGCGGACCGGCAATGGTGCACCTTCTCCGGACATCGATCCCCGAAACGTCGGCGTGGAGCTCCCGGAGCAGCCGGCGTGTACATGTGAATGAATGGAGGAGCTAATGTGTGTGTGTGGGGTGGTGGTGGTTTGGGGGTGTGTGTGTGTGTGTGTGTGTGTGTGTGTGTGTGTGTGTGTGTGTGTGTGTGTGTGTATGTGTGGGACAGAAATAATGTCGGGGACAGAAATTGTTATTAGCCTGCTGGCAGATGACACAACCTTAGTTTTGAAAAATGAACATCAAGTCCCAATAAGCGTTGAAAAAATTAAAACATTCTCCAAGGCTTCAGGATTGTCATTAAACTTAAAGAAATGCAAACTTCTTGAGCTGCATGACTCACCACTAAAGGAAATCAGTAATGTTCCTATCAAATCAGAAATAAAATACTTGAGCATTTTCCTATCTAAGGACCAAAAGTTAAATCAATCCAGGAACATTGAATCTAAACTGAATCAAAGTAAAGCTAAATTGAATATATTGCTCCAAAGAGATTTATCAATATTAGGCCCGATATATTTGACTAAAATGGAATGTTTATCCAGATGTATATACCCAGTGTATTCCAATGCTGCTCCAAATCAACTCATAAAATCTATTAACCAAATAAATTTCAACTTTATCTGGAGGAACAGACCACACCATCTAAAAAACTCTCATATGGTGAAAGAAACAAGTGAAGGATGGCTGAAAGTTATAGAGTTGGACTGCCTGAATGGGACATTGAAGGTGAACTGGTTGAAATCCTGGATCAAACATCATCATTCTTTCTGGTATTGTACTCCAAACTACTTATTCAACATAGTCGGCAGCCTAAGTCTTCTACTTATCTCTGACTTGGATATCAACAAGATTCCTGTCCAATTTTCAGAGTTCCATAAACAAATACTATTATACTGGAAAATGATATATGTACACAATTTCTCACCACACAGTACAATAATTTGGAACAATAGATATGTACTGCGTGGCAACAAACCTCTGTTTTACAAGGAATGCTTTGAGAAAGGTATATGGTCAATAATTGACTTGATGGATGACAATGGCAGTCGTCTAGACTATGAACATTTCTGAACTACACACAGATTTAAGCCTCCCATATTAGAGTTGATAAAGTCACGAAACGCACTGCCTCGACAATTTGTATTCCTGACCAAAAATATAATGACGCACCGAACCGTACAACCACAGTTACCCCGACTATCACTCCAAGGAATCTCAATTCTGGACAGAAAGTGCAGCAACTCCTTTATTAGGACATGTTTCACAGGAAACTTATTCCCTGGACGTCAAAACAAAAATAATATTTGAAATAAATTTGATAAGGAATCGATTGCCACGCTGCGAACTATGTGTCTGACTCTACCCATACCCCCCAAGGCAAGAAGAGACCCACTTCTAAATTATGAATGACATCTACCCATCTAAGGAATTATTGCGGGTACGCTTTACTTTTGAAGATAATATTTGTACATTTTGTGAAGACAACATTGAAACCATTGACCATATATTTTTTCTCATTCTCATTCCATCGTCACCAGTTTCCCTCTCAAAAGATGATATCACATTTGGTTTACTTATAAGCAACATAACAGATGAACTCTGTGTCAATGTTCTTTTAGGCCTGGCCAAGTTCTTCATTCACAAAAACAGAATGCAAAAATGCTCCCCAAATTTTAATTTCTTCATAAACGATTTTGAATTATAAAAAAAAATCCTTAAAACTTATGGAAAAATCCAAAAACTAAAAAATATACAGTTACCCATGTCTGAGATTCCTTTTTTTTGGAAAAAAAAAACAACAACTTAATTACATGTTATATTCCCCTTGCAATTTTTTTTCGTTTTAATTTTTTATTTGTCTATCTATTGATTTAATTATTTCCTTTTAATTTCTTTTTTTTGTCTAGCACTGTAAATTTCTCACAAACCGTTAACACTATTAACTTCTGATTACATACAGAACAAATGTCCTTATGTCCGTTGCTTCCTCATCCCTGGTTGTTTCATTGACATTCAGTTCTACCTTGCCATGTTTATTTGTACATTTGTATATTTGTGTGTACTATTTATGTTCAATTAAAAACAGTTTGATGTCTGAGATTCCTTGTGAACGGCCAACTTAATTACATGTTGTATTCCCCTTGCAATTTTTTTTTTAGTTTTTAATTTTATTTTTCTATCTATTTATTTAATTATTTCCTTTTAATTTTCTGTTTTTGTCCAGCATTAAAAATTTCTCGCAAACCGTTAACACTATTAACTTCTGATTACATACAGAACGAATGCCCTTATGTCTCCCGTCACCCCCCCCCGTCCCCCCGCTTTTTCCTTACGGTGGCAGACACTGAGATCAAAAGCAAATGGGTGTCATTGCAATGCAGTAACAGGGTGATAACAGCCGTGTTTGAAGTGTGTAGGGGCTTATAGGAGAGCAGAAGCACGTCACGCTATTCGCCTGAGTTCGGAGGATCGGGAGTACCAGGGCCCATAGCGGAGGAGCAGAGGAGTTGAGAAGCGGAGGAGCGGAGGAGCGGAGTTATGTTTCTCTTCTCAAAGGCGGGGAAGCTTGGGGGCAGCAGGACCCCTTAGACCGGCCAATGTGAGCCTTCTCCGGACATAGATCACCCGGACGTATGACTGGAGCTCCCGTACCTCTGGGCACACACATATGTGAATGAGTGGATGAGCTAATGTTTGTTTTGTTGTGGATACGTTTCGGCCAATGCTATTAGCACAGCTATGATGAGTTCAGGTGTGTGTGTGTGTGTGTGTGTGTGTGTGTGTGTCTGTCTGTGTGTGTGTGTGTGTGTTGGTGTGTGTGTGTGTGTGTGTGCGTGTGTTTATGTGTGTGTGAGAGTTTTTTTTGGTGGGTGGGTGGGGGGGGGGGGGGTTCCCGCGGACTGGGAGTACCAGGGCCACGAGCGGATGAGCTGAGGAGCGGAGGAGGGCAGATGCCCGGCCTTGATTCGCTTATGTCCAGCGGTTCGGGAGTTCCAGGGCCCAAAGCGGAGGAGCGGAGGACAGCAAAAGACCTGTCCGCAATTCACCTGAGTCTGGCGGATCGGTAGTGCCTGGTTCCGCAGCGGAGGAGCGGAGGAGCTGAGAAGCGGAGGAGCGGAGATGTTTCTCTTCTCAGAGGCGGCGAGGGGGGGGGGGGGGGAGCAGGACCCCTTACCCTTATCCCCCGGACGTTTGAGTGGAGCTCCCGGACTTCCGGGCACGCACATGCGAATGACTGGATGACAGGGAGTGCCAGGGCCTGGAGCGGATGAGCAGAGGAGAGGCGGAGGGCAGAAGCCCGGCCCAGTTCGGGAGTTCCAGGGTCCAAAGCGGGGGAGCGAAGAAGCGGAGGAGAGCAGAAGAGCAGAAGACTGGCCCGGAATTCACCGAAGTCCCGCAGATCGGGAGTTCCAGGGCCCGAGCGGAAGAGCGGAGGAGCGGAGGAGCGGAGCAAAGCGGAAGCCCGTCTTAACAACAAGGAAATTACAGATGAAGCTATAATTTCCACAGAAATCTTTAAATTCTATAGCCACCTATACACTTCGACATTATCAAAAAGCGATTGTGACTCCTTTCCAACAAATATTCCTCAATATATCCCAAAAATAAACAACAACAAACAACATATGTTTGTTTTGTATATGTTTATATATAAACAACAAAAAATATACAGTTTGATGTCTGAGATTCCTTGTGAATCGCCAACTTAATTACATGTTGTATTCCCCTTGCAATCTTTTTTCGTTTTAATTTTTTATTTGTCTATCTATTGATTTAATTATTTCCTTTTAATTTATTTTTTTGTCTAGCATTGTAAATTTCTCACAAACCGTTAACACTATTAACTTCTGATTACATACAGAACGAATGTCCTTGATGCGTTTAAGTTTGCAGCTTCTTCGTTTTCCATGTTTCGGAAGGAATTCACAAGTTTGCCTTGTTTGAATCGTCTTTTATTTTCTTCTTCACAGCTCCGGGAATCAACATCGGTTAGCCATGGGACATGTACAGTACAGAGTGAGGGAAAAATTCCCGCCAGCACCGCTATACCAAAAAAAAAAACACTGACGTAGAAGTTAACGTCAAGTTAGCTGAACAGTCGCGAAAAACTAAAACAAGTCCCAAACCTTGTCATAAAGTGCCATGCATTTCCTGAGAGTAGATACAAATACAACATATGTATACTAGAATGTAAACTCAAATAAAACTAATGAGATCACCTATCTCAACACCCCCTCTTGATCTCAACATCCAAAAAAAAACTTTGGACATTTTAATTTCCAAAGAACCACTTTTTGAATTTTTCTATTTTTACCTTTGTCATGAGTTTTGTCGAGATGTCTGCCAACATGTCCTCTGATGGACAATAGATAAGATTTATTTAACCCTCACTGAGTGCTTCACGAATGAAATGATATTTTACATCAATGTGTTTTGACCTTTGTCTGTTTACAGGATTCTTACTCAGTGCGATGGCCCCCTGATTGTCTCCGTAGATTGTTGTGCAACTGTACATTTTGTTTTCCATACCGTTTAACAGTTGAGACAGGTACATGTTTTCTTGTGCGGTGGTGGCTCGGCCGATGTATTCAGCCTCACATGTTGACAGGGCCACTGTGGGCTGTTTCCTTGACTTCCATGCAATGGCTGGGCCTTGTTTTGTTAAACTGAAACAGTAGCCTGTAGTGCTACGTCTGTCTTCTACAGATGATGCCCAGTCTGAATCACTGTAAGCTATCAGGTTCAAATCCTCCTTATTTGTCTTGAAACTTAGTTCATAATCAGCTGTCCCCTTCAAATACCTCAGAACATGTTTTGCAGCTACTAAGTTTTCTACTTTTGGCATTGCCAGATTCTGTGATAGTTTGCTCACTATCCAGCTGATATCAGGTCTGGTGCAAGTCATAGCATAAATAAGACTGCCTACAATCTCACGATATTCTTTGGGGTCGACAGGTTCACTTTGCTCATTTTCATCAGCTACAGGGATGCCCTCTAATTTTTGCTCACTTGGAGTAGATCTTGCTTTACATTCTGACATTCCAAATCTCTCTAGCATTTTTAGGATGTACTTTGATTTCATCCCCCTTTTGTTCAAATTGTATGCCCAAAAAATATGATAGTTTCCCCAGGTCTTTCATGTTGAACTTGAATTTCATGTTCTGTTTAAATGTGCTGAGTGCATCATTGCTGCTTGCTGCAATAATGAAATCTTCTTCTTCTTCTTTCGGCTTTTCCCGTCAGGGGTCGCCACAGCGAGTCAACCTTCTCCATCTAACCCTATTCTCTGTATCTTCCTCTCTCACACCAGCTACCTTCATATCCTCTCTCACTACGTCCATAAATCTTCTCTTTGGTCTTCCTCGAGACCTATTGCCTGGCAGCTCCATTTCCAGCATCCGTCTACCAATATATTCACTATCCCTCCTCTGTACATGACCGAACCATCTCAGTCTGGCTTCTCTGACCTTCTCTCCAAAACATCAAACATGTGCCGTCCCTCTGATAGACTCATTCCTGATCCTATCCATCCTGGTCACTCCCAAAGAGAACCTCAACATCTTCATCTCTGCAACCTCTAGTTCTGTCTGCTGTCTTTTGGTCATTGGAACAGTTTCTAGTCCAAACATCATCGCTGGTCTCACCACTGTCTTGTACACCTTTCCTTTTATTCTGGCCGATAGTCTTCTATCACATAGTACCCCTGACACTTTTCTCCAGCCATTCCAACCTGCTTGGACCCGTCTCTTCACCTCTTTTACGCACTCTCCGTTGCTCTGGACTGTTGACCCTAAGTACCTGAAATCCTCCAGCTTCTTGATCTCCACTCCCTGTAGCCTCACCGCTCCACCCGAGTTCCTCTCGTTCACACACATATATTCTGTCTTGCTGTGACTAACTTTCATTCCTCTCCTTTCCAGAGCATACCTCCACCTCTCTAGATTTTCCTCTACCTGTTGTCTGCTCTCACTACAGATCACAATGTCATCCGCAAACATCATGGTCCATGGGGATTCCTGTCTAACCTCATCTGTCAGCCTACCCATCACCATTGCGAACAAGAAGGGGCTCAGAGCTGATCCCTGATGGAGTCCCACCTCCACCTTGAACTTCTCGGTTACCCCTACAGCACACCGTACCAGTGTCTCACAGCTGGCAGAAATATGCTCTCAATTATAACCCTTATTTCCAAGGGCCAGTCTGGCCCTTGGAAATAAAACGGTGCATGTCCTGCACCAGTGAATATCACTGCACCAATGTTAGACTGGTGCATGTCCTGCACCAGTCTAACATACTTCTCTGCCACTCCAGACTTCCTCATAATACCAGATAATACCTCCACAATACCAGAGCTCCTCTCTTGGCACCCTGTCATATGCTTTTTCTAGGTCTACGAAAACGCAATGCAGCTCCCTCTGGCCTTCTCTGTACTTTTCTATTAGCATTCTCAATGCAAATACTGCATCTGTAGTACTCTTCCTAGGCATGAAGCCATACTGCTGTTCACAAATGCTGACTTCTGCTCTCAGTCTAGTTTCCACTACTCTTTCCCATAACTTCATTGTATGGCTCATCAACTTTATCCCTCTGTAGTTGCCACAATTCTGCACATCCCCTTTATTCTTAAAAATAGGCACCATCACACTTTGTCTCCATTCTTCAGGCATCTTCTCACTCTCTAAGATCCTGTTGAATAATCTAGTCAGAAAATCTACCGCTGCCTCTCCTAGACACTTCCACACCTCCACAGGTATATCATCAGGACCAACTGCTTTTCCACTCTTCATCCTCTTCAATGCCTTCCTCACTTCACTTTTACTCATTTTTGCTACTTTGTGGTCTACAATAATCACCTCTTCTACCCTTGCCTCTCTTTCATTTTCCACATTCATCAGCTCTTCAAAGTACTCTTTCCATCTTCCTGTCACTCTTCTAGCATCTGTCAATACATTTCCCTCTCTGTCCTTTATCACCCGGACCTGCTGTAC
Organism: Fistularia commersonii; assembly: GCF_037954325.1. Lineage (NCBI taxonomy): Eukaryota > Metazoa > Chordata > Actinopteri > Syngnathiformes > Fistulariidae > Fistularia > Fistularia commersonii. The sequence goes on from NW_028233996.1 coordinate 1,894,253, forward strand.
ATCCTTTCCATCTTTATCTCTCTGTTTCGCCAACTTGTATAGATCATTTTCAGCCTCCTTACTATCCAACCGAGCATACAAGTCATCATAAGCCCTTTGTTTTGCCTTTGCTACCTCTATCTTTACCTTTCGCCGCATCTCCCTGAACTCCTGTCTGTTCTCTTCAGTCCTCTCAGTATCCCACTTCTTCTTCGCTAACCATTTTCTCTGTATACACTCCTGCACTTCCTCATTCCACCACCAAGTCTCCTTATCTACTTTCCTTCCAGATGACACACCAAGTACTCTTCTACCTGTCTCCCTGATCACACTAGCTGTTGTTGTCCAATCATCTGGAAGCTCTCCCTGACCACCCAGACCCTTTCTCAACTCCTCCCTGAAAACCATGCAACACTCTGCTGCAATAATTAAATCATCTACCCAAAGCAAACCTTCTCCACGGCTCTAAACTCGTTCGTCGCCGCTACTCGGGGAACACCGGATGGCTTTCTCCCTCCGCTTCCTTACATTTTATGTCCGCTAGATGGCGGCATCCGACTGTGCACAGCGCTTGGAGCTCCAGCAGGTGATCTGGCCGCTGTGTATGAGAGGAATAAACGAGTGGGGCCGTGAGTGCAATAAATCCCCCTCCACTTCTTACATGGATGTTATCACCCTGTTACTGTATTTTAACGATACCGCTGTGTTTTCCACCTCAATGTTAAGCCGATTTTTAAACATTAAAAACCAAATTGCTCGATTCAGTGACACCGAGGCCCTGAGTGGAGGACTTATGGAGTTGACTCCTTCGCTTATTCATAAGTGCATGTCTGGTGCTCCCGGAGCTTCACGCTGACGTCACGGGGATCCGTGTCCGAAGAAGGTGCACCTTGGCCGGTCTGCGGGGTCCTGTTGACCGGAAGCTGAGGCTGGCCCTTCGAAATAACACGGAAAATAATTGAGAGCATATTTCTCAGTTGACAACGCCCCCACTTGCTCTCATATTATTGGTATCTTTGCCCATTTACATCAAAATAAAATACTCATGACCCAAACAACAACTTTGAAAAATTCAACAACTTAAACTGCGATGCAGGCTTTGTCATAACATCTGCCGGCATCTCTTGTGTTGGACAATAGTGTAGGGCTACCTTTCCACATATTTTCTTTGTGACATCTTAACACACTCTTCTGACTGACATATTTTCTGGGTATTGATTTTGATCACTTTGCCCAAGTCCTTCATTTTAAATCTAGCTGTAAGCATGATTTTCACCTCTTTCATTACTTCCTCATCACTCGCAGCTATGATTAAATCATCTACCCATATTATGATGATGACTTTGTCATTTTGGTTTTCTTTGACATAGACACAATGATCTGCTTCATTCTGAATAAAGTCGTTGTCAATCAAGTAAGAATGGAGCATCAGATTCCAATGACGACCTGCCAAATTTTCCTGAACTGATTTCTGCATGAACACCCTCACACTTGTCATATTTGCTGTTGGAGAAAATGTTTCCTCAAAATCCGTGCCATACTTTTGACTGTAGCCCTTAGCAAAATAACGAGCTTTATATTTGTTTGTGCCAACTTCATTTCTTTTTAGCGCATACACCCACCCCCCCACCCCCACTGCACACTTGCCTTGGGGTAGCTGTGTTAGGGTAAAAGTGTTGTTCTCTCTCAATGACTCCATCTCGTCGTCCATAGATTTCATCCACTTGTCAGCATTGAGGGAACTCCTTGCCTCTTTAAATGTCTGTGGGACACCACACGCCAGTCTATAACAGTAGTCAATGTTAGTGAACACTTGGTCATCGTCAATAGCACTAGTCACATAACCATTAAAGTAACTGGGCTTCTTTTTGGTTCTAGTTGATCGTCTCACATTGTCTGCACTGCTTGGCTGTGTCACACGGTCAGATACGGGGCTGCCCATTTCCAAGGTGTACAAAGGTGTACAAGACAGTGGTGAGACCAGCGATGATGTATGGACTAGAAACTGTAGAAGAAGAAGAAGAAGAAGAAGAAGAAGAAGAAGAAGAAGAAGAAGAAGAAGAAGAAGAAGAAGTTAGAAAGAGAGGGTGGGGGGGAAGCAAACCTTCTCCACGGCTCTAAACTCGTTCGTCGCCGCTACTCGGGGAACACCGGATGGCTTTCTCCCTCCGCTTCCTTACATTTTATGTCCGCTCGATGGCGGCATCCGACTGTGCACAGCGCTTGGAGCTCCAGCAGGTGATCTGGCTGCTGTGTATGAGAGGAATAAACGAGTGGGGCCGTGAGTGCAATAAATCCCCCTCCACTTCTTACATGGATGTTATCACCCTGTTACTGTATTTTAACGATACCGCTGTTTTTTCGACCTCAATGTTAAGCCGATTTTTAAACATTAAAAAACCAGATTGCTCGATTCAGTGACACCGAGGCCGTGAGTGGAGGACTTATGGAATCGACTCCTCCGCTTATTCATATGTGCATGTCTGGTGCTCCCGGAGCTTCACGCCGACGTCACAGGGATCCGTGTCCGAAGAAGGTGCACCTTGGCCGGTCTGCGGGGTCCTGTTGACTGGGAAGTTGAGACTGGCCCTTGGAAATAAAACGGAAAATAATTGAGAGCATATTTCTCAGTTAACAACGCCCCCACTTGCTCTCATATTATTGGTATCTTTGCCCATTTACATCAAAATAAAATACTCATGACCCAAACAACAACTTTGAAAAATTCAACAACTTAAACTGTGATGCAGGCTTTGTCATAACATGTGCCGGCATCTCTTGTGTTGGAAAATACTGGAGGACTACCTTTCCACATATTTTCTTTGTGACATCTTAACACACTCTTCTGACTGACATATTTTCTGGGTATTGATTTTGATCACTTTGCCCATGTCCTTCATTTTAAATCTAGCTGTAAGCATGATTTTCACCTCTTTCATTACTTCCTCATCACTCGCAGCTATGATTAAATCATCTACCCATATTATGATGATGACTTTGTTATTTTGGTTTTCTTTGACATAGACACAATGATCTGCTTCATTCTGAATAAAGTCATTGTCAATCAAGTAAGAATGGAGCATCAGATTCCAATGACGACCGGCTTGTTCAGGGATGTATAGTGACTTTTTAAGTTTACACACCAGCTTCTGTTTTTTATTTGTCACTTCATACCCTTCTGGTTGTTCTACACAGAGCTCACAATCTATGGGTGCATGAAGATAGGCTGTCTTTACATCCATTTGGTGTAAGAACAAATTTTCCGGAACTGATTTCTGCATAAACACCCTCACACTTGTCATATTTGCTGTTGGAGAAAATGTTTCCTCGAAATCCGTGCCATACTTTTGACTGTAGCCCTTAGCAACATACCGAGCTTTATATTTGTTTGTGCCATCTTCATTTCTTTTTAGCGCTTACGCCCCCCACCCCCCACCCCCACCCCCACTGCACACTTGCCTTGGGGTAGCTGTGTTAGGGTAAAAGTGTTCTTCTCTCTCAATGACTCCATCTCTTCGTCCATAGATTTCATCTACTTGTCAGCATTAAGTGAACTCCTTGCCTCTTTAAATGTCTAACTGATCATCATCATCATCATCATCATCATCATCATCGTCATCATCATCATCATCCTGGTCTGAGCTCATCTCTGTCTGGGTTTGTTGCTCTGGAGATGGGTTCGACACAAATTTTAGCAGTCTGTTTTAGTACTCTTTCACTATTTGGATAATATACAAAATAAGCTGGACTATTTTTGTCATATCCAATGAAAACTCCCTTCTCACCTCTTGAGTCAAGTTTCTTTTTGTTGTGCTTGTATGCATAGCACACAGCACCAAACTTTTGCATTTGTGACACATTTGGTTTCTTTCCCGTCAAGCCGAAACGCCCCCCCCCCCCCCCCCCCCACCACCACACACACATTAGCTCCTCCATTCATTCACATGTACACGCCGGCTGCTCCGGGAGCTCCACGCCGACGTTTCGGTGATCGATGTCCGCAGAAGGTGCACCATTGCCGGCCTGCGGTATCCTGTAGACCCCCCCCCCTCCATACACACATGCAATACGCCTTGAAACGCATCGCTCGCACCGACGCGGGGAATCCTTTACCCTACTTCCACAGCAACGGCGAGAATCACATTGCGTCGGCCGCCGTGAGGAAGAGGGGGGGGGGGCATTAAGGGGGGGAGAGAGAGAGACATGGAGATTTTCTCAGCCTCTCATTCTTTTTTTTTTTTTTTTTAATTGAACATAAATAGTACACACAAATATACAAATGTACAAATAAACATGGCAAGGTAGAACTGAATGTCAATGAAACAACCAGGCATGAGGAAGCAACGGACATAAGGACTGTTGAGATAGGTGATCTCATTAGTTTTATTTGAGTTTACATTCTAGTATACATATGTTTTATTTGTATCTACTCTCAGGAAATGTATGGCACTTTATGACAAGGTTTGGGACTTGTTTTAGTTTTTCGCGACTGTTCAGCTAACTTGACGTTAACTTCTACGTCAGTGTTCTTTTTTTGGTATAGCGGTGCTGGCGGGAATTTTTCCCTCACTCTGTACTGTACATGTCCCATGGCTAACCGATGTTGATTCCCGGAGCTGTGAAGAAGAAAATAAAAGACGATTCAAACAAGGCAAACTTGTGAATTCCTTCCGAAACATGGAAAACGAAGAAGCTGCAAACTTAAACGCAACAGGTTATGGGCCCAGGCAACGAACAAAAGGAGGAAGATGGCAACGTTTGGTTTTCGATGGAGACGAAAACAACTACGAGCTTTGGGAAGTAAAGTTTCTGGGACACATGCGACTCGAAGGTTTGAAAGAGACAATACTTTCAACTGTTGAGCCCGACCCAGATAAAAATGCAGAATGCTACGCTGAGCTTATCCAGTTCCTCGATGATAAAAGTCTATCATTGGTAATGAGGGAAGCCGCAGATGACGGTCGAAAAGCTTTGAAAATATTACGGGATCATTACGCCAGCCAGGGTAAGCCCAGAATTATTTCCCTGTACAGCGAACTATGCTCACTCAAGAAGGAACCCGACGAAACAATAACAGATTACATGATCAGAGCAGAAAAGGCAGTCACCGCTCTGAGAAACACAAAACAGGTGATAAGTGATGAGCTGATGATCGCTATGGTTATGAAAGGGCTTCCAGAACCGTACAAGCCCTTCGTCATTCACGTAACTCAGAGCAGTGAAGAAATGACGTTTATTCAGTTCAAGAGTAAACTAAGAAGTTATGAAGAGACTGAAAAGTTTGACAGCAAAACCAAATCAGACAATGTCATGAAAGTGGACATGTCAACGGTGATCTGCTATGGATGTGGAAACCGTGGCCATATGGCAAAAGCTTGTCACCAAAAATCAGGGCCAAAATGGTGCAGCTATCACAGAAGCACAACCCACACCGATGAGACATGCAGAAGAAAATCCAAGCCCAAAGAAGACTCGGTCAAACAAAACACAGACATCCAAGACAAAGATAAGGAAGATGAGCAAACTTTTGTATTCAAGGTCAGTCAAAAAGTCCCTCCGGAAAATATCAGAAAAAATGGACTGATGGTAGACTGTGGCGCTACATCACACATCATAACACAAGAAGACAAATTCATAAGATTTGATGAGTTTTTCAACCCAAACAAACATTACATGGAGCTAGCAGACGGGACCAGAAGAAACAAAGTGGCACTAAAAAGAGGTGATGCAGAAGTGTTACTCCAGGACATTGAAGGAAAACCTGTCCTGGTAACCTTAAGGGGAGCCTTATTCATCCCATCATATCCTCAGGACTTCATATCGGTGAAGGCAGCCACAGCTGATGGAGCCAGCGTGATATTCAAAGAAGGAGAGAACAGACTCATAACCAAAGAAGGAAAAATTTTCAGCATTGAGGAATGTGACAGACTCTACTACATAAGAACGGTAAATTATCAACAACTTTATGATGATACAGTAAATGACATGATGTCCAGAGATAGAGTAAACTTAACTTGTGATGTCAAAACATGGCATGAGATTATGGGACACTGCAATGTAAAAGATGTATTAAAATGACCAAACTTAGTCGAGGGTATGAAGATTACAGGTCAGACCAAGGTAGACTGTAACGTAGACTGTAACGTATGCACGGAGGGAAAATTCACAAATAGCAGAAACAGGCAAGCTGATGCAAAAGCTGATGCACCCCTAAAAATGGTACACACTGACTTATCAGGCCCGATTGAACCAGCTGGTCAAGAAGGGCATAAGTATGTCATTTCATTCACAGATGATTATTCAGGGGCAGTATTTGTATATTTTCTCAAATACAAGAGTGAAGCTACATTAGCAACAGAGAAGTTCCTTGCTGACAGCGCAGCGTATGGTCGTGTCAAATGTATCAGGTCAGACAACGGGACTGAATACACAGGAAATGCTTTTCAATCTCTTCTAAGGGAGAAAGGCATAAGACATGAAACATCATCCCCATACTCTCCCCATCCAAATGGGACAGCAGAAAGACAATGGAGGACCCTTTTTGAAATGGCAAGGTGTATGCTAATAGCAAAAGGATTACCAAAGGTTTTGTGGCCTTATGCTGTCCAGACCGCTGCCCATATTCGAAATAGATGTTACAATGACAGACACAAAAATACCCCATACTTCATGTTAACAGGGAGAAAGCCAAATCTTTCAAAAATGTGGATATTCGGAACTGAGTGTTATGCATACAAACATGACACTAAGAAATTGGATCCCAGATGTGAAAGAGGAATATTTGTGGGATACAGTAAGAAAAGCCCTTCATACCTGGTCTATAATCCACTTACAGAAAAAGTGTCAAAACAGAGACTGGTGAAATTGATCAAAAAGGGAAGAATTGAACAACAAACACAAACTGATGATTATGAGACAGAAATCCAGGGATATGAAGACACAGAATCTACAGATGAAACCAGTATAGATGTGTCACAAAGTGAAAATAAAACAGACAACCATATACAAAATGAGGATGAGAGTACTAACGCAGATGTGTCACATGACGAAGAAACAGCAGAAAATGTCCAAAATGAAAAAGAGACGAGGTCAGACATAAAACCCAGATATAATCAAACCAGTCGCTATCCTAGACGAAAAAGGGTCGTTCCAAGGTATTTAGAGGATTATCAGACAGACTATATTAACAATGATAAAAATCATACAACTATTGATTACTGTTACAGGACTGTGTGCGGAGTCCCACAGAATTATAGTGAAGCACTGAAGTCACCACTGGCACCCGGGTGGAATTGTGCCATGAGGGAAGAGATTGACTCGCTTAAACAGAATGACACATTTGAACTGACAACTTTACCTGAAGGGAGAAAAGTAATTGGAGGAAAATGGGTATTTGCCCTTAAAGAAAATGCTGAAGGAGGACAAATATTTAAGGCGAGATATGTAGCTAAGGGTTACAATCAAACAGAAGGCATAGACTACTATGAAACTTTTGCACCGACAGCTAACATTACATCAGTGCGGGCACTAATGCAGATAGCCGTACAAAATAACCTCATTGTCCATCAAATGGATGTTAAGACGGCATATTTACATGCTCCTATACATGAGGAGATTTTCTTGGAACAACCAGAAGGGTTTGAAATGATGTCAGAAACAGGAGAGAAACTAGTGTATAGATTAAAGAAATCTCTTTATGGCCTGAAACAATCAGGAAGAAACTGGTATGAACTCCTTAATGACCATTTAGAACAGGACAACTTTGTGAGAAATCTCTCTGACCACTGTGTGTACAGAAAACAGACGGAAAATGGTGACACAATCATTGTAATAATTTGGGTAGATGATTTAATTATTGCCGCAAGCAGCAATGATGCACTCAGCACATTTAAACAGAACATGAAATTCAAGTTCAACATGACGGATGCTGGAATTGGAGCTGCCAGGCAAGAGGTCTCGAGGAAGACCAAAGAGAAGATTTATGGACGTAGTGAGAGAGGATATGAAAGTAGCTGGTGTGAGAGAGGAAGATACAGAGAATAGGGTTAGATGGAGAAAGTTGACTCGCTGTGGCGACCCCTAACGGGAAAAGCCGAAAGAAGAAGAAGAAGAAGAAGAAGAAGCACTTCGACATTGTCAAAAAGCGATTGTGACTCCTTTCCAACAAATATTCCTCAATATATCCCAAAAATAAACAACAACAAACAATATATGTTTGTTTTGTATATATCTATATATAATCAACAAAAAATATACAGTTTGATATCTGAGATTCCGTGTGAGTCGCCAACTTAATTACATGTTGTACTCCCCTTGCAATCTTTTTTTCGTTTTAATTTTTTATTAGTCAATCTATTGATTTAATTATTTCATTTTAATTTCTTTTTTTGTCTAGCATTGTAAATTTCTCACAAACCGTTAACACTATTAACTTCTGATTCCATACAGAACGAATGTCCTTATGTCCTTTGCTTCCTCATGCCTGGTTGTTTCATTGACATTCAGTGCTACCTTGCCATGTTTATTTGTACATTTGTATAGTTGTGTGTACTATTTATGTTCAATTAAAAAAAAAAAAAAAGAATGAGAGGCTGAGAAAATCTCCATGCCTCTCTCTCTCCCCCCCTTAATGCCCCCCCCCCCCCCTTCCGACGCAACGCGATTCTCGCCGTTGTTGTGGAAGTAGGGTAAAGGATTCCCCGCGTCGGTGCGAGCGATGCGTTTCAAGGCGTATTGCATGTGTGTATGGAGGGGGGGGGGGGGTCTACAGGACACCGCAGACCGGCAATGGTGCACCTTCTGCGGACATCGATCACCGAAACGTCGACGTGGAGCTCCCGGAGCAGCCGGCGTGTACATGTGAATGAATGGAGGAGCTAATGTGTGTGGGGTGGTGGTGGTGCTGGTGGTGTGGGGGGGGGGCGCGTTTCGGCGAATGCTATCAGCACAGCTATGATTATCCCCAGAACGTTGAGAACGAGCTCCCGGAACTCCAGACATGCGTATATAAAAGAGTGGAATTAAAGTGTGTGTGAGTGTGTGTGTGTGTGTGTGTGTGTGTGTGTGTGTGTGTGTGTGTGTGTGTGTGTGTGTGTGTGTGTGTGTGTGTGTGTGTGTGTGTGTGTGTGTATGTGTGTATGTGTGGGACAGAAATAATGTCGGGGACAGAAATTGTTATTAGCCTGCTGGCAGATGACACAACCTTAGTTTTGAAAAATGAACATCAAGTCCCAATAAGCGTTGAAAAAATTAAAACATTCTCCAAGGCTTCAGGATTGTCATTAAACTTAAAGAAATGCAAACTTCTTGAGCTGCCACTAAAGGAAAACAGCAATGTTCCTATCAAATCAGAAATAAAATACTTGAGCATTTTCCTATCTAAGGACCAAAAGTTAAATCAGTCCAGGAACATTGAATCTAAACTGAATCAAAGTAAAGCTAAATTGAATATATGGCTCCAAAGAGATTTATCAATATTAGGCCGGATATATTTGAGTAAAATGGAATGTTTATCCAGATGTATATACCCAGTGTATTCCAATGCTGCTCCAAATCAACTCATAAAATCTATTAACCAAATAAATTTCAACTTTATCTGGAGGAACAGACCACACCATCTAAAAAAATCACATATGGGGAAAGAAACAAGTGAAGGAGGGCTGAAAGTGATAGAGTTGGACTGCCTGAATGGGACATTGAAGGTGAACTGGTTGAAATCCTGGATCAAACATCATCATTCTTTCTGGTATTGTACTCCAAACTACTTATTCAACATAGTCGGTGGCCTAAGTCTTCTACTTATCTCTGACTTGGATATCAACAAGATTCCTGTCCAATTTTCAGAGTTCCATAAACAAATACTATTATACTGGAAAATGATATATGTACACAATTTCTCACCACACAGTCAATAATTTGGAACAATAGATATGTACTGCGTGGCAACAAACCTCTGTTTTACAAGGAATGCTTTGAGAAAGGTATATGGTCAATAATTGACTTGATGGATGACAATGGCAGTCCTCTAGACTATGAACAGTTCTGTACTACACACAGATTTAAGCCTCCCATATTAGAGTTGATAAAGTTACGAAACGCACTGCCTCGACAATTTGTATTCCTGACCAAAAATATAATGACGCACCGAACCGTACAACCACAGTTACCCCGACTGTCACTCCAGGGAATCTCAATTCTGGACAGAAAGTGCAGTTGTTTTCTGAGAAATATGCTCTCAGTTATTTCCCTTTTATTTTGAATGGCCAGTCCCAGCTTCCGGTCTGTCCGTAGTGTTTTTATTTGCTTGAAAATAAACTCAACTTCTTCCAGTTCTGCAAAGCAAGAGGTGTGTCACACATATTATTCCTCCTTAAAAGACCCAGTCGGTATTGAGGGGTAGCACGCAGATCTACTGCACAGATAACCTCTGATAACAGGTTATGGGCCCAGGAAACCCCCAAAGACGGCTGAAGACAGTTTGGAGCCGCTGAGAAGAGCGACGATACTGCAAACTCATCACTGGCCATGGAAAACAAGCAAGCCAGATGATGGAAGGAGACTTGCAGGAGGCAAACAAACTAAACCTGTTTTTTAACAGATTTGATGAAGGTGCCTCCGCCCACCCTCCCCCCAGTTCCTCTCAGGACTTTCCTTCCCCTGTGCCCTCACCCCTCACTTTAAGGAGCTTTCCCCCTCCCCCACGCACCTCTTCTGCTTCCCTGGACGATGTCTCGTTTACACCTCAGCCGTCCTGCCCCCCACTGGGACTCTCTCTGCCCCCCACTGGGACTCTCTCCACCCCCTCCTGTCGCCTTCACCGCTGAGGAGGTGGGAAGAGAGTTCAGCCGCCTTCGTCCCAGGAAAGCTGCTGGCCCTGACGGCCTCAGCCCCAGAGTGCTGAAAGGATGTGCCTCTCAGCTGTGTGGGATCTTCTCACATCTCTTCAACCTGAGCCTGACCCAGATGGTTGTCCCCGACCGGTGGAAAACCTCATGCCTGGTTCCAGTGCCCGAGGTGAAGCATCCCAGCAGACACAGCGACTACAGACCGGTGGCCCTGACATCACACGTCATGAAGTCGCTGGAGAGGCTCGTCCTGAGGCACCTTGGCACAGTCGTCGGACCTTCGCTGGACCCCCTGCGGTTCGCATACCACCCACGGATAGGAGTGGAAGACGCCATCATCTTCCTGCTGCACAGAATCTACACACACCTGGAGGAGGCAGGAAGCACTGTGAGAGTCATGTTCTTTGACTTCTCCAGTGCTTTTAACACCATTCGACCTGCCCTGCTGAACAGGAAGCTTCTGGACATGCAGGTAGATGCTCCACTCGCGGCTGTTGGAGAGTAATTCTAATTCATGCTGGTCTAAGGTAAAACCTGTAAAGAGGAGAATGAGGTTATCATAAGAAATAACACAGACAAGCGACTATTCTTTTGTGCTCTGCAGAGGGGGAGACTCAGCGCGCTCTTTGGAGCCAAGATCCAGAGAATCCCCCCGAGTTCCTCCTTGCTCGGCTTGTTATTGTGTGAAAGTGTTTATTTACATAACAACATTCATTGTATAGTATAGTTCATGCATATGTGAAGTTGTCCAGGATGATATACAGGGGTGGTCAGGTTTCTCTCCAGAAGTGTTTATCCTCGTTTAGATTTACGTTTACGGGGGGGTAGGTTCTTATCTAAAGATGTTTACGACCATTGGAATACCTTGGAGGGCCCAACTCTTGTTAGAGGACAAAGGTCTTTTGTGCTCTAGCATGTCTGGCTAACTTCATGTGAGTAGTCGAAATAACATAGTTATAGAAATAGAGAGTAAACTCTAACAATTCTCTCCTGTTTATGAGACTCCGAACAATGTTAAACTCTTCAGCATCATCATGCCATGTTGGTACATAGTTTACAGATAACACTTCATACAACATCATGGTCGTCGTCCTCCACAGTCGAATCGTTATCATTTTCTTTTTCTGAATCACTTATAGGCAGTTGCTCATGTATCTGTCCAGTGTAGTGAGTCCTTGGTTGGGTCTGCACTGCTACTATTGCCATCTGGACAAAGGCTGCGGAAGCCATTTTAGCAATCATGCTTCTCAAACAAGGAATAACGCACATAGTAAATAAACAAAACAAAATAAGAATCACAATCACAGGTGTAAGGCACTTTAAAAGTATTTGCCACCAAGTTCCGTTGATGATCCATCCAAGAGGGTCAAACTGTAAAAACGACATTAAAGTATCACTGTCCTCTTTACCCTCTAGTTGGTTCTTTAATGTCGTCAATTTGTCATGAATTGCTGTGAAATTGTCTCGCATGTCTGGGATATATGTGCAACATTGTTGTCCTATTATCGCACATACACCACCTTCCTTGGCTAAGACAATGTCTAAAGCCATACGATTTTGTAAAAGCATTTCTTTCATAGCCATAGTCTCTGGATTGTTTTGTATCAGTCCATTTAATTCTAGAACCCTTGACGTTAGGTTCTGTAATGTCGCCCAGACCTCATTCATTCGATGTCCCGAGTAGGCTACACCATAGTTAGGGAACATTGTCATAAGTATTCCTCTAGAGTCACTTATCAAGGCTCTTCGACTACGTTCATGTCCCATAGGCCTAATGAGTTGTACGCTATGAGTCATGTTATGCTCTGGTATAAAAGTCATAGCACTTCCTAATCGGGCCAAATAGCATGTGCCACACCAATGTTCAGGCAGATACAGAAATGCTCGTTTGCCACAAATCCATACATGTGTTTTTGGGCATGTATGGATAACCGTATTTGTGTGGGAATGCAAAAATCCTCCATGGTGGTATACCAGATTTGGTGAGGTTTGTTTCAATGCCCAATAATGGCTTGAGGGCTGTCAGATTCATGGCACACACGCCCATTCCCCACTTTCCAACCTCACATATACTATTATTATAGTAGTCATAGGTTTTCCTAACCGGTCTATCCGTTTCCATATCTAGCACAGTGTCACACTGTAGTTGGCCTAGATAATGCTCTTTCTTACCACACTGTCGTTTCATACAAAATGGTGGTGTCTTTTGTATTGTCATCAGAGTGAATCCCTCAATGACAGTTTTATTGGTTACCATAGAATAATTAGCTGGTAATCGCCATTTGGATGGATCGTAAGGCAGAAAAGGAAGGACTGAGGTATTTGTTATATTCTGAAAAATTCCAAATCTCTGACTCAATCCTTGGGAATATACCCATATTATAGACAAGGTCTCACTTTGGTTAATTGGATGAGGTTGTATAGTCGGGTTATGAGACATTGATATTGGCATTACCGTACAAACATAACAATCAGTTTGGTCTCCTGCCGTTACATTTACCGATCGCCACCAGAGACTGTCTCGGTGTGGAAGATGAGAAGCAGTATGAACTCTGGGAGACTAAATGCTTGACCTGCATGCGGCTACAGGGGCTCAAAGACACAATTCTGAGTGAAACTCCAGAATTTGATGACGATGACGAGGAGGCGAAGGACAAGGAGCAGAATGAAATGGCCCATGCCGAACCGATCCAGTTTTTAGATGACAAAAGTCTAGGCCTGGTCATGCGCGAAGCTGCAGATGATGGGAGAAAGGCACTGAAGATGCTACGAGAGTATTACGCAGGTAAAGGGAAGCCTGGCATTATAAACCTGTATACTGACCTGACAAAACTGCAGAAAGGAAGCAATGAAAGCGTAACAGACTTTGTGATTAGGGCAGAGACTATAATCACGGTGCTAAGAAATGCAGAGGAAGTCATGAGTGATGATCTTCTCATAGCTATGGTGCTAAAGGGACTTCCAGAATCGTTCAAACCATTTGCAGTTCATGTGACTCAAAGTGAAGAAAAGCTCAAATTTGCTGACTTCCGTGTTTTTCAGTGACGTTCAGAGCTGACACACACCATGTTGAGCTGGCAGACGCGACCAAGTGTCAAGGCGTGGCGAAGCAGCGGGGAGAGGCAGAGGTGATCCTCATAGACAGCAGAGGACGTCACCACACAGCACCACTGAGAAACGCACTGTTCATCCCTTCCTGTCCACAGGACATTTTTTCTGTGATGGCCGCCACAGCAAACGGAGCAACGGTAATCTTCAATGAAGGAAAAGACATAGTCAAAATGAGTGACGGTACTGTATTTCCTATTCATGTGCAGAACACACTTTACTACCTATCTACAGCAGATGAAAGTAATGACAAATGCAAAGGGTGTTTTGATTTACAAACATGGCATGAAATTTTCGGCCATTGTAATTAGAGCGATGTACAAAAGTTGACAAAAGTGATTGATGGTATGGTAATCAAAGGGAAAACTGAAAAACCTGTATCACCATGTGAAGT
>NW_028233997.1:0-12500 GCF_037954325.1 Fistularia commersonii
AATACAAATTGTCGAGGCAGTGCGTTTCGTAACTTTAGCAACTCTAATATGGGAGGCTTGAATCTGTGTGTAGTACAGAACTGCTCATTGTCCAGAGGACTGCCAGTGTCATCCATCAAGTCAATTATCGACCATATACCTTTCTCAAAGCATTCCTTGTAAAACAGAGGTTTGTTGCCATGCAGTACATATCGATTGTTCCAAACTATTATACTGTGTGGTGAGAAATTGTGTACGTATATCATTTTCCAGTATAATAATATTTGTTTATGGAACTCTGAACATTTGACAGGAATCTTGTTGATATCCAAGTCAGAGATAAGCAGAAGACTCAGGCCGCCGACTTTGTTGAATAAGTAGTTTGGAGTACAATACCAGAAAGAACGATGAGGTTTGATCCAGGATTTCAACCAGTTCACCTTCAATGTCCCATTCAAGCAGTCCGACTCTATCACTTTCAGCCCTCCTTCACTTGTTTCTTTCACCATATGTGATTTTTCTTAGATGGTGTGGTCTGTTCCTCCAGATAAAGTTGAAATTGATTTGGTTAACAGATTTTACGAGTTGATTTGGAGCAGCATTGGAATACGCTGGGTATATACATCTGGATAAACACATCCATTTTAGTCAAATATATCCGGCCTAATATTGATAAATCTCTCTGGAGCCATATATTAGAATTAAGCTTTACTTTGATTCAGTTTAGATTCAATGTTCCTGGATTGATTTAACGTTTGGTCCTTGGATAGGAAAATGCTCAAGTATTTTATTTCTGATTTCATAGAAACATCGCTGATTTCCTTTAGTGGCGAGTCATGCAGCGCAAGAAGTTTGCATTTCTTTAAGTTTAATGACAATCCTGAAGCCTTGGAGAATGTTTTGGTTTTTTTCAGCACTTATTGGGACTTGATGTTCATTTTTCAAAACTAAGGTTGTGTCATCTGCCAGCAGGCTAATAACAATTTCTGTCCCCAACATTACTTCTGTCCCACACGTATACACACACACACACACACACACACACACACACACACACACCTTAATTCCACTCTTTTATATACGCATGTCTGGAGTTCCGGGAGCTCGTTCTCAACGTTCTGGGGATAATCATAGCTGTGCTGATAGCATTGGCCGAAACGTATCCACAACCAAACCAACATTAGCTCATCCACTCATTCATATATGTGTGTGCCCAGAGGTCCGGGAGCTCCAGTCATAACTCCGGGTGATATCTGTCCGGAGTAGGCTCACATTAGCCGGTCTAAGGGGTCCTGCTGCCCCCCAGCTTCCCCGCCTTTGAGAAGAGACACATAACTCCGCTCTTCCGCTTCTCCGCTATGGGCCCTGGTACTCCCGATCCTCCGAACTCAGGTGAATTGCGTGACGTGCTTCTGCTCTACTATAAGCCCCTACACACTTCGAACACGGCTGTTATCACCCTGTTACTGCATTTCAATGACACCCATTTGCTTTCGATCTCAGTGTCTGCCTCCGTACGGAAAAAGCGGGATGGGTGGGGGGGCATAAGCGCATTCGTGCTGTAAGTAATCAGAAGTTAATAGTGTTAACGGTTTGCGAGAAATTTTTAATGCTAGACAAAAAAAGAAAATTAAAAGGATATAATTAAATAAATAGATAGAAAAATAAAATTAAAAACGAAAAAAAAAAATTGTGAGGGGAATATAACATGTAATTAAGTTGGCGGTTCACAAGGAATCTCAGACATCAAACTGTTTTTAATTGAACATAAATAGTACACCCAAATATACAAATGTACAAATAAACATAGCAAGGTAGAACTGAATGTCAATGAAACAACCAGGGATGAGGAAGCAACGGACATCAGGACATTTGTTCTGTATGTAATGAGAAGTTAATAGTGTTACAGGTTTGTGAGAAATTTACAGTGCGAGACAAAAAAAGAAATTAAAAGGAAGTAATTAAATCAATAGATAGACAAATAAGAAATTAAAACGAAAAAAAAAAAAAAAAAATTGCAAGGGGAATGTAACATGTAATCAAGTTGTTTTTTTTTTTTTGTTTTTTTTTTTTTACCAAAAAAAAAAGGAACCTCGGACATGGGTAACTATATTTTTTAGTTTTTGGATTTTTCCATAAGTTTTAAGGATTTTTTTTTTTTTTTTTTTATATTTCAAAATCGTTTATGAAGACATTAAAATTTGGGGAGCATTTTTGCATTCTGTTCTTGTGAATGAAGAACTTGGCCAGGCCTAAAAGAACATTGACACAGAGTTCATCTGTTATGTTGCTTATAAGTAAACAGAATGTTATATCATCTTTTGAGAAGGAAACTGGTGACGATGGAATGAGAAGGAGAAAAAATATATGGTCAGTGGTTTCAATGTTGTCTTCACAAAATGTACAAATATTATCTTCAAAATTAAAGCGTACCCTCGATAATTCCTTAGATGGGTAGATGTCAGTCATAATTTTGAAGTGGGTCTCTTTTGCCTTGGGGGTATGGGTAGAGTCAGATACATAGTTCGCAGCGTGGCAATCGATTCCTCATCAAATTTATTTAAAATATCCTTTTTTTTTTTTTTTGACGTCCAGGGAATAAGTTTCCTGTGAAACATTTCCTAATAAAGGAGTTGCCGCGCTTTCTGTCCACAATTGAGATTCCCTGGAGTGATAGTCGGGGTAACTGTGGTTGTACGGTTCGGTGCGTCATTATATTTTTGGTCAGGAATACAAATTGTCGAGGCAGTGCGTTTCGTAACTTTAGCAACTCTAATATGGGAGGCTTGAATCTGTGTGTAGTACAGAACTGCTCATTGTCCAGAGGACTGCCAGTGTCATCCATCAAGTCAATTATCGACCATATACCTTTCTCAAAGCATTCCTTGTAAAACAGAGGTTTGTGGCCATGCAGTACATATCGATTGTTCCAAACTATTATACTGTGTGGTGAGAAATTGTGTACGTATATCATTTTCCAGTATAATAATATTTGTTTATGGAACTCTGAACATTTGACAGGAATCTTGTTGATATCCAAGTCAGAGATAAGCAGAAGACTCAGGCCGCCGACTTTGTTGAATAAGTAGTTTGGAGTACAATACCAGAAAGAACGATGAGGTTTGATCCAGGATTTCAACCAGTTCACCTTCAATGTCCCATTCAAGCAGTCCGACTCTATCACTTTCAGCCCTCCTTCACTTGTTTCTTTCACCATATGTGATTTTTCTTAGATGGTGTGGTCTGTTCCTCCAGATAAAGTTGAAATTGATTTGGTTAACAGATTTTACGAGTTGATTTGGAGCAGCATTGGAATACGCTGGGTATATACATCTGGATAAACACATCCATTTTAGTCAAATATATCCGGCCTAATATTGATAAATCTCTCTGGAGCCATATATTAGAATTAAGCTTTACTTTGATTCAGTTTAGATTCAATGTTCCTGGATTGATTTAACGTTTGGTCCTTGGATAGGAAAATGCTCAAGTATTTTATTTCTGATTTCATAGAAACATCGCTGATTTCCTTTAGTGGCGAGTCATGCAGCGCAAGAAGTTTGCATTTCTTTAAGTTTAATGACAATCCTGAAGCCTTGGAGAATGTTTTGGTTTTTTTTCAGCACTTATTGGGACTTGATGTTCATTTTTCAAAACTAAGGTTGTGTCATCTGCCAGCAGGCTAATAACAATTTCTGTCCCCAACATTACTTCTGTCCCACACGTATACACACACACACACACACACACACACACACACACACACACCTTAATTCCACTCTTTTATATACGCATGTCTGGAGTTCCGGGAGCTCGTTCTCAACGTTCTGGGGATAATCATAGCTGTGCTGATAGCATTGGCCGAAACGTATCCACAACCAAACCAACATTAGCTCATCCACTCATTCATATATGTGTGTGCCCAGAGGTCCGGGAGCTCCAGTCATAACTCCGGGTGATATCTGTCCGGAGTAGGCTCACATTAGCCGGTCTAAGGGGTCCTGCTGCCCCCCAGCTTCCCCGCCTTTGAGAAGAGACACATAAACTCCGCTCTTCCGCTTCTCCGCTATGGGCCCTGGTACTCCCGATCCTCCGAACTCAGGTGAATTGCGTGACGTGCTTCTGCTCTACTATAAGCCCCTACACACTTCGAACACGGCTGTTATCACCCTGTTACTGCATTTCAATGACACCCATTTGCTTTCGATCTCAGTGTCTGCCTCCGTACGGAAAAAGCGGGATGGGTGGGGGGGCATAAGCGCATTCGTGGTGTAAGTAATCAGAAGTTAATAGTGTTAACGGTTTGCGAGAAATTTTTAATGCTAGACAAAAAAAGAAAATTAAAAGGATATAATTAAATAAATAGATAGAAAAATAAAATTAAAAACGAAAAAAAAAATTTGTGAGGGGAATATAACATGTAATTAAGTTGGCGGTTCACAAGGAATCTCAGACATCAAACTGTTTTTAATTGAACATAAATAGTACACCCAAATATACAAATGTACAAATAAACATAGCAAGGTAGAACTGAATGTCAATGAAACAACCAGGGATGAGGAAGCAACGGACATCAGGACATTTGTTCTGTATGTAATGAGAAGTTAATAGTGTTACAGGTTTGTGA
Organism: Fistularia commersonii; assembly: GCF_037954325.1. Lineage (NCBI taxonomy): Eukaryota > Metazoa > Chordata > Actinopteri > Syngnathiformes > Fistulariidae > Fistularia > Fistularia commersonii. The sequence goes on from NW_028233997.1 coordinate 4,607, forward strand.
GAAATTTACAGTGCGAGACAAAAAAAGAAATTAAAAGGAAGTAATTAAATCAATAGATAGACAAATAAGAAATTAAAACGAAAAAAAAAAAAAAAATTGCAAGGGGAATGTAACATGTAATCAAGTTGTTTTTTTTTTTTTGTTTTTTTTTTTTTACCAAAAAAAAAAGGAACCTCGGACATGGGTAACTATATTTTTTAGTTTTTGGATTTTTCCATAAGTTTTAAGGATTTTTTTTTTTTTTTTTTTTATATTTCAAAATCGTTTATGAAGACATTAAAATTTGGGGAGCATTTTTGCATTCTGTTCTTGTGAATGAAGAACTTGGCCAGGCCTAAAAGAACATTGACACAGAGTTCATCTGTTATGTTGCTTATAAGTAAACAGAATGTTATATCATCTTTTGAGAAGGAAACTGGTGACGATGGAATGAGAAGGAGAAAAAATATATGGTCAGTGGTTTCAATGTTGTCTTCACAAAATGTACAAATATTATCTTCAAAATTAAAGCGTACCCTCGATAATTCCTTAGATGGGTAGATGTCAGTCATAATTTTGAAGTGGGTCTCTTTTGCCTTGGGGGTATGGGTAGAGTCAGATACATGGTTCGCAGCGTGGCAATCGATTCCTCATCAAATTTATTTAAAATATCCTTTTTTTTTTTTTTGACGTCCAGGGAATAAGTTTCCTGTGAAACATTTCCTAATAAAGGAGTTGCCGCGCTTTCTGTCCACAATTGAGATTCCCTGGAGTGATAGTCGGGGTAACTGTGGTTGTACGGTTCGGTGCGTCATTATATTTTTGGTCAGGAATACAAATTGTCGAGGCAGTGCGTTTCGTAACTTTAGCAACTCTAATATGGGAGGCTTGAATCTGTGTGTAGTACAGAACTGCTCATTGTCCAGAGGACTGCCAGTGTCATCCATCAAGTCAATTATCGACCATATACCTTTCTCAAAGCATTCCTTGTAAAACAGAGGTTTGTTGCCATGCAGTACATATCGATTGTTCCAAACTATTATACTGTGTGGTGAGAAATTGTGTACGTATATCATTTTCCAGTATAATAATATTTGTTTATGGAACTCTGAACATTTGACAGGAATCTTGTTGATATCCAAGTCAGAGATAAGCAGAAGACTCAGGCCGCCGACTTTGTTGAATAAGTAGTTTGGAGTACAATACCAGAAAGAACGATGAGGTTTGATCCAGGATTTCAACCAGTTCACCTTCAATGTCCCATTCAAGCAGTCCGACTCTATCACTTTCAGCCCTCCTTCACTTGTTTCTTTCACCATATGTGATTTTTCTTAGATGGTGTGGTCTGTTCCTCCAGATAAAGTTGAAATTGATTTGGTTAACAGATTTTACGAGTTGATTTGGAGCAGCATTGGAATACGCTGGGTATATACATCTGGATAAACACATCCATTTTAGTCAAATATATCCGGCCTAATATTGATAAATCTCTCTGGAGCCATATATTAGAATTAAGCTTTACTTTGATTCAGTTTAGATTCAATGTTCCTGGATTGATTTAACGTTTGGTCCTTGGATAGGAAAATGCTCAAGTATTTTATTTCTGATTTCATAGAAACATCGCTGATTTCCTTTAGTGGCGAGTCATGCAGCGCAAGAAGTTTGCATTTCTTTAAGTTTAATGACAATCCTGAAGCCTTGGAGAATGTTTTGGTTTTTTTCAGCACTTATTGGGACTTGATGTTCATTTTTCAAAACTAAGGTTGTGTCATCTGCCAGCAGGCTAATAACAATTTCTGTCCCCAACATTACTTCTGTCCCACACGTATACACACACACACACACACACACACACACACACACACACCTTAATTCCACTCTTTTATATACGCATGTCTGGAGTTCCGGGAGCTCGTTCTCAACGTTCTGGGGATAATCATAGCTGTGCTGATAGCATTGGCCGAAACGTATCCACAACCAAACCGACATTAGCTCATCCACTCATTCACATATGTGTGTGCCCGGAGGTCCGGGAGCTCCAGTCATAAGTCCGGGTGATCTATGTCCGGAGAAGGCTCACATTAGCCGCTCTAAGGGGTCCTGCTGCCCCCCAGCTTCCCGGCCTTTGAGAAGAGACACATAACTCCGCTCTTCCGCTTCTCCGCTATGGGCCCTGGTACTCCCGATCCTCCGAACTCAGGTGAATTGCGTGACGTGCTTCTGCTCTCCTATAAGCCCCTACACACTTCGAACACGGCTGTTATCACCCTGTTACTGCATTTCAATGACACCCATTTGCTTTCGATCTCAGTGTCTGCCTCCGTACGGAAAAAGCGGGATGGGTGGGGGGGCATAAGCGCATTCGTGGTGTAAGTAATCAGAAGTTAATAGTGTTAACGGTTTGCGAGAAATTTTTAATGCTAGACAAAAAAAGAAAATTAAAAGGATATAATTAAATAAATAGATAGAAAAATAAAATTAAAAACGAAAAAAAAAAATTGTGAGGGGAATATAACATGTAATTAAGTTGGCGGTTCACAAGGAATCTCAGACATCAAACTGTTTTTAATTGAACATAAATAGTACACCCAAATATACAAATGTACAAATAAACATAGCAAGGTAGAACTGAATGTCAATGAAACAACCAGGGATGAGGAAGCAACGGACATCAGGACATTTGTTCTGTATGTAATGAGAAGTTAATAGTGTTACAGGTTTGTGAGAAATTTACAGTGCGAGACAAAAAAAGAAATTAAAAGGAAGTAATTAAATCAATAGATAGACAAATAAGAAATTAAAACGAAAAAAAAAAAAAAAAATTGCAAGGGGAATGTAACATGTAATCAAGTTGTTTTTTTTTTTTTGTTTTTTTTTTTTTTACCAAAAAAAAAAGGAACCTCGGACATGGGTAACTATATTTTTTAGTTTTTGGATTTTTCCATAAGTTTTAAGGATTTTTTTTTTTTTTTTTTTATATTTCAAAATCGTTTATGAAGACATTAAAATTTGGGGAGCATTTTTGCATTCTGTTCTTGTGAATGAAGAACTTGGCCAGGCCTAAAAGAACATTGACACAGAGTTCATCTGTTATGTTGCTTATAAGTAAACAGAATGTTATATCATCTTTTGAGAAGGAAACTGGTGACGATGGAATGAGAAGGAGAAAAAATATATGGTCAGTGGTTTCAATGTTGTCTTCACAAAATGTACAAATATTATCTTCAAAATTAAAGCGTACCCTCGATAATTCCTTAGATGGGTAGATGTCAGTCATAATTTTGAAGTGGGTCTCTTTTGCCTTGGGGGTATGGGTAGAGTCAGATACATGGTTCGCAGCGTGGCAATCGATTCCTCATCAAATTTATTTAAAATATCCTTTTTTTTTTTTTTGACGTCCAGGGAATAAGTTTCCTGTGAAACATTTCCTAATAAAGGAGTTGCCGCGCTTTCTGTCCACAATTGAGATTCCCTGGAGTGATAGTCGGGGTAACTGTGGTTGTACGGTTCGGTGCGTCATTATATTTTTGGTCAGGAATACAAATTGTCGAGGCAGTGCGTTTCGTAACTTTAGCAACTCTAATATGGGAGGCTTGAATCTGTGTGTAGTACAGAACTGCTCATTGTCCAGAGGACTGCCAGTGTCATCCATCAAGTCAATTATCGACCATATACCTTTCTCAAAGCATTCCTTGTAAAACAGAGGTTTGTTGCCATGCAGTACATATCGATTGTTCCAAACTATTATACTGTGTGGTGAGAAATTGTGTACGTATATCATTTTCCAGTATAATAATATTTGTTTATGGAACTCTGAACATTTGACAGGAATCTTGTTGATATCCAAGTCAGAGATAAGCAGAAGACTCAGGCCGCCGACTTTGTTGAATAAGTAGTTTGGAGTACAATACCAGAAAGAACGATGAGGTTTGATCCAGGATTTCAACCAGTTCACCTTCAATGTCCCATTCAAGCAGTCCGACTCTATCACTTTCAGCCCTCCTTCACTTGTTTCTTTCACCATATGTGATTTTTCTTAGATGGTGTGGTCTGTTCCTCCAGATAAAGTTGAAATTGATTTGGTTAACAGATTTTACGAGTTGATTTGGAGCAGCATTGGAATACGCTGGGTATATACATCTGGATAAACACATCCATTTTAGTCAAATATATCCGGCCTAATATTGATAAATCTCTCTGGAGCCATATATTAGAATTAAGCTTTACTTTGATTCAGTTTAGATTCAATGTTCCTGGATTGATTTAACGTTTGGTCCTTGGATAGGAAAATGCTCAAGTATTTTATTTCTGATTTCATAGAAACATCGCTGATTTCCTTTAGTGGCGAGTCATGCAGCGCAAGAAGTTTGCATTTCTTTAAGTTTAATGACAATCCTGAAGCCTTGGAGAATGTTTTGGTTGTTTTCAGCACTTATTGGGACTTGATGTTCATTTTTCAAAACTAAGGTTGTGTCATCTGCCAGCAGGCTAATAACAATTTCTGTCCCCAACATTACTTCTGTCCCACACGTATACACACACACACACACACACACACACACACACACACACCTTAATTCCACTCTTTTATATACGCATGTCTGGAGTTCCGGGAGCTCGTTCTCAACGTTCTGGGGATAATCATAGCTGTGCTGATAGCATTGGCCGAAACGTATCCACAACCAAACCGACATTAGCTCATCCACTCATTCACATATGTGTGTGCCCGGAGGTCCGGGAGCTCCAGTCATAAGTCCGGGTGATCTATGTCCGGAGAAGGCTCACATTAGCCGCTCTAAGGGGTCCTGCTGCCCCCCAGCTTCCCGGCCTTTGAGAAGAGACACATAACTCCGCTCTTCCGCTTCTCCGCTATGGGCCCTGGTACTCCCGATCCTCCGAACTCAGGTGAATTGCGTGACGTGCTTCTGCTCTCCTATAAGCCCCTACACACTTCGAACACGGCTGTTATCACCCTGTTACTGCATTTCAATGACACCCATTTGCTTTCGATCTCAGTGTCTGCCTCCGTACGGAAAAAGCGGGATGGGTGGGGGGGCATAAGCGCATTCGTGCTGTAAGTAATCAGAAGTTAATAGTGTTAACGGTTTGCGAGAAATTTTTAATGCTAGACAAAAAAAGAAAATTAAAAGGATATAATTAAATAAATAGATAGAAAAATAAAATTAAAAACGAAAAAAAAAAATTGTGAGGGGAATATAACATGTAATTAAGTTGGCGGTTCACAAGGAATCTCAGACATCAAACTGTTTTTAATTGAACATAAATAGTACACCCAAATATACAAATGTACAAATAAACATAGCAAGGTAGAACTGAATGTCAATGAAACAACCAGGGATGAGGAAGCAACGGACATCAGGACATTTGTTCTGTATGTAATGAGAAGTTAATAGTGTTACAGGTTTGTGAGAAATTTACAGTGCGAGACAAAAAAAGAAATTAAAAGGAAGTAATTAAATCAATAGATAGACAAATAAGAAATTAAAACGAAAAAAAAAAAAAAAAATTGCAAGGGGAATGTAACATGTAATCAAGTTGTTTTTTTTTTTTTGTTTTTTTTTTTTTACCAAAAAAAAAAGGAACCTCGGACATGGGTAACTATATTTTTTAGTTTTTGGATTTTTCCATAAGTTTTAAGGATTTTTTTTTTTTTTTTTTTATATTTCAAAATCGTTTATGAAGACATTAAAATTTGGGGAGCATTTTTGCATTCTGTTCTTGTGAATGAAGAACTTGGCCAGGCCTAAAAGAACATTGACACAGAGTTCATCTGTTATGTTGCTTATAAGTAAACAGAATGTTATATCATCTTTTGAGAAGGAAACTGGTGACGATGGAATGAGAAGGAGAAAAAATATATGGTCAGTGGTTTCAATGTTGTCTTCACAAAATGTACAAATATTATCTTCAAAATTAAAGCGTACCCTCGATAATTCCTTAGATGGGTAGATGTCAGTCATAATTTTGAAGTGGGTCTCTTTTGCCTTGGGGGTATGGGTAGAGTCAGATACATGGTTCGCAGCGTGGCAATCGATTCCTCATCAAATTTATTTAAAATATCCTTTTTTTTTTTTTTGACGTCCAGGGAATAAGTTTCCTGTGAAACATTTCCTAATAAAGGAGTTGCCGCGCTTTCTGTCCACAATTGAGATTCCCTGGAGTGATAGTCGGGGTAACTGTGGTTGTACGGTTCGGTGCGTCATTATATTTTTGGTCAGGAATACAAATTGTCGAGGCAGTGCGTTTCGTAACTTTAGCAACTCTAATATGGGAGGCTTGAATCTGTGTGTAGTACAGAACTGCTCATTGTCCAGAGGACTGCCAGTGTCATCCATCAAGTCAATTATCGACCATATACCTTTCTCAAAGCATTCCTTGTAAAACAGAGGTTTGTTGCCATGCAGTACATATCGATTGTTCCAAACTATTATACTGTGTGGTGAGAAATTGTGTACGTATATCATTTTCCAGTATAATAATATTTGTTTATGGAACTCTGAACATTTGACAGGAATCTTGTTGATATCCAAGTCAGAGATAAGCAGAAGACTCAGGCCGCCGACTTTGTTGAATAAGTAGTTTGGAGTACAATACCAGAAAGAACGATGAGGTTTGATCCAGGATTTCAACCAGTTCACCTTCAATGTCCCATTCAAGCAGTCCGACTCTATCACTTTCAGCCCTCCTTCACTTGTTTCTTTCACCATATGTGATTTTTCTTAGATGGTGTGGTCTGTTCCTCCAGATAAAGTTGAAATTGATTTGGTTAACAGATTTTACGAGTTGATTTGGAGCAGCATTGGAATACGCTGGGTATATACATCTGGATAAACACATCCATTTTAGTCAAATATATCCGGCCTAATATTGATAAATCTCTCTGGAGCCATATATTAGAATTAAGCTTTACTTTGATTCAGTTTAGATTCAATGTTCCTGGATTGATTTAACGTTTGGTCCTTGGATAGGAAAATGCTCAAGTATTTTATTTCTGATTTCATGGAAACATCGCTGATTTCCTTTAGTGGCGAGTCATGCAGCGCAAGAAGTTTGCATTTCTTTAAGTTTAATGACAATCCTGAAGCCTTGGAGAATGTTTTGGTTGTTTTCGGCACTTATTGGGACTTGATGTTCATTTTTCAAAACTAAGGTTGTGTCATCTGCCAGCAGGCTAATAACAATTTCAGTCCCCAGCACGTCTAACTTTTGGATATCGTTGCTCTTTTCAACATAAACGGCTAGCATTTCGGTAGCAATTATAAATAAATAGGGTGAGATGGGGCAACCTTGGGGGATTCCCACATCAACATGGAAGCTCGGAGTGGTGCCGCTTGGCAGGGTGACACAGCTATGAATATTCTCATAGAGCCCACGGATCACATTCCTGAATATTTAACCAAATCCAAAATGTTCGAGCGTTGCTATGATAAATGGATGTTCGACCGAGTCAAAGGCTTTAGAAAAGTCCAAGAAGGATATGCGGCCATTATCTTCAATGCGATACGCCTCTAAACCCATCGCTCGCCCCGACTCGGGGAATCCTAGAGCCTACTTGCACCCCCGCCCTAACTTAACTCCCTCACTCGTGGAGCTCCCTGAGCTCCACACATCCCGGAGCATCACGCCGACTCATTCACATTTGAATGATTGTCTTTATTTTATGTCCGCTAGATAGAGGCATCCGCACATGCGCATCAGTGGAGCTTCAGGCCGGCTGAGGCATGGACTGAAAATCATAAAGACATGTGTGATGAGCTAAAAGGAAGATAAGCATATTTTTATAATAAATGTAAGAAAGAGAGGGTAATGCAGCCTCAGGGCGGCACTGGCCCGTGTCTCTCCAAGCCTGCCTTTGGGGGGGGGGGGGGGCACGGAGCAGTGTCTCCCTGTGCCG
>NW_028233997.1:22500-30000 GCF_037954325.1 Fistularia commersonii
GCATTAAGGGGGGGAGAGAGAGAGACATGGAGATTTTCTCAGCCTCTCATTCTTTTTTTTTTTTTTTTTTTAATTGAACATAAATAGTACACGCAAATGTACAAATAAACATGGCAAGGTAGAACTGAATGTCAATGAAACAACCAGGCATGAAGAAGAAAAGGACATAAGGACATTCGTTCTGTATGTATTCAGAAGTTAATAGTGTTACAGGTTTGTGAGAAATTTACAGTGCTAGACAAAAAACGAAATTAAAAGGAAATAATTAGATAAATAGATAGACAAATGAAATTAAAACCAAAAAAAAAAAATGCAAGGGGAATACGACATGTAATTAAGTTGGCGATTCACAAGGAATCTCAGACATCAAACTGTATATTTTTTGTTGTTTATATATAAACATATATAAACAAACATATATTGTTTGTTGTTTATTTTTGGGATATATTGAGGAATATTTAATGGAAAGGAGTCACAATCGCTTTTTGACAATGTCGAAGTGTATAGGTGGCTATAGAATTTAAAGTTTTCATTGGAAATGATAGCCTCATCTGTAATTTCCTTGTTGTTAAGACGGGCTTCCGCTTTGCTCCGCTCCTCCTCTCCTCCGCTCTTCCGCTCCGGGCCCTGGAACTCCCGATCCGCGGGACTTCGGTGAATTCCGGGCCAGTTTTTTGCTCTTCTGCTCTCCTCCCCTCCTCCGCTTCTTCGCTCCCCCGCTTTGGACCCTGGAACTCTTGAACAGGGCCGGGCTTCTGCCCTCCGCCTCTCCACTGCTCATCCGCTCCAGGCCCTGGCACTCCCTGTGATCCAGTCATTCGCATGTGCGTGCCCGGAGGTCCGGGAGCTCCACTCAAACGTCCGGGGGGGGTAAGGGTAAGGGGTCCTGTCCCCCCCCCTCGCCGCCTCTGAGAAGAGAAACATCTCCTCCACTCCTCCGCTCCTCCGCTGCGGAACCAGGTATTACCGATCCGCCGGACTCAGGCGAATTGCAGAAAGGGGTTTTGCCGTCCTCCGCTCCTCCGCTCCTCCGTTTCGGGCCCTGGAACTCCCGAACCGCTGGACACAAGCGAATCACGGTCCGGGCTTCTGCTCTCCTCCGCTCCTCACCTCATCCGCTCCAGGCCCTGGTACTCCGTGTCCGCGGGAACCCCCCCCAACCCACAAAAACAAACTCTCACACACACACAAACACACGCACACACACACACACACACACACACACACATACACACGCATACACACACACAAACACACAAACACACACAGACACACCTGAACTCATCATAGCTGTGCTAATAGCATTGGCCGAAACGTTTCCACAACCAAACCAACATTAGCTCATCCACTCATTCACATATGTGTGTGCCCGGAGGTCCGGGAGCTCCAGTCATAAGTCCGGGTGATCTATGTCCGGAGAAGGCTCACATTAGCCGCTCTAAGGGGTCCTGCTGCCCCCCAGCTTCCCGGCCTTTGAGAAGAGACACATAACTCCGCTCTTCCGCTTCTCCGCTATGGGCCCTGGTACTCCCGATCCTCCGAACTCAGGTGAATTGCGTGACGTGCTTCTGCTCTCCTATAAGCCCCTACACACTTCGAACACGGCTGTTATCACCCTGTTACTGCATTTCAATGACACCCATTTGCTTTCGATCTCAGTGTCTGCCACCGTACGGAAAAGCGGGGGGGTGGGGGGTGGGGGGGCATAAGCGCATTCGTGCTGTAAGTAATCAGAAGTTAATAGTGTTAACGGTTTGCGAGAAATTTTTAATGCTAGACAAAAAAAGAAAATTAAAAGGATATAATTAAATAAATAGATAGAAAAATAAAATTAAAAACGAAAAAAAAAAAATTGTGAGGGGAATATAACATGTAATTAAGTTGGCGTTTCACAGGGAATCTCAGACATCAAACTGTTTTTAATTGAACATAAATAGTACACCCAAATATACAAATGTACAAATAAACATAGCAAGTTAGAACTGAATGTCAATGAAACAACCAGGCATGAGGAAGCAACGGACATGAGGACATTTGTTCTGTATGTAATGAGAAGTTAATAGTGTTACAGGTTTGTGAGAAATTTACAGTGCTAGACAAAAAACGAAATTAAAAGGAAATAATTAGATAAATAGATAGACAAATGAAATTAAAACCAAAAAAAAAAAATGCAAGGGGAATACGACATGTAATTAAGTTGGCGATTCACAAGGAATCTCAGACATCAAACTGTATATTTTTTGTTGTTTATATATAAACATATATAAACAAACATATATTGTTTGTTGTTTATTTTTGGGATATATTGAGGAATATTTAATGGAAAGGAGTCACAATCGCTTTTTGACAATGTCGAAGTGTATACGTGGCTATAGAATTTAAAGTTTTCATTAGAAATTATAGCCTCATCTGTAATTTCCTTGTTGTTAAGACGGGCTTCCGCTTTGCTCCGCTCCTCCTCTCCTCCGCTCCTCCGCTCTTCCGCTCCGGGCCCTGGAACTCCCGATCCGCGGGACTTCGGTGAATGCCGGGCCAGTTTTTTGCTCTTCTGCTCTCCTCCCCTCCTCCGCTTCTTCGCTCCCCCGCTTTGGACCCTGGAACTCTTGAACAGGGCCGGGCTTCTGCCCTCCGCCTCTCCTCTGCTCATCCGCTCCAGGCCCTGGCACTCCCTGTGATCCAGTCATTCGCATGTGCGTGCCCGGAGGTCCGGGAGCTCCACTCAAACGTCCGGGGGGGGTAAGGGTAAGGGGTCCTGTCCCCACCCCTCGCCGCCTCTGAGAAGAGAAACATCTCCTCCACTCCTCCGCTCCTCCGCTGCGGAACCAGGTATTACCGATCCGCCGGACTCAGGCGAATTGCAGAAAGGGGTTTTGCCGTCCTCCGCTCCTCCGCTCCTCCGTTTCGGGCCCTGGAACTCCCGAACCGCTGGACACAAGCGAATCACGGTCCGGGCTTCTGCTCTCCTCCGCTCCTCACCTCATCCGCTCCAGGCCCTGGTACTCCGTGTCCGCGGGAACCCCCCCCAACCCACAAAAACAAACTCTCACACACACACAAACACACGCACACACACAAACACACACACACACACACACACATACACACGCATACACACACACAAACACACAAACACACAGAGACACACCTGAACTCATCATAGCTGTGCTAATAGCATTGGCCGAAACGTTTCCACAACCAAACCAACATTAGCTCATCCACTCATTCACATATGTGTGTGCCCAGAGGTCCGGGAGCTCCAGTCATAAGTCCGGGTGATCTATGTCCGGAGAAGGCTCACATTAGCCGCTCTAAGGGGTCCTGCTGCCCCCCAGCTTCCCGGCCTTTGAGAAGAGACACATAACTCCGCTCTTCCGCTTCTCCGCTATGGGCCCTGGTACTCCCGATCCTCCGAACTCAGGTGAATTGCGTGACGTGCTTCTGCTCTCCTATAAGCCCCTACACATTTCGAACACGGCTGTTATCACCCTGTTACTGCATTTCAATGACACCCATTTGCTTTCGATCTCAGTGTCTGCCACCGTACGGAAAAGCGGGGGGTGGGGGGTGGGGGGGCATAAGCGCATTCGTGCTGTAAGTAATCAGAAGTTAATACTGTTAACGGTTTGCGAGAAATTTTTAATGCTAGACAAAAAAAAAAAATTAAAAGGATATAATTAAATAAATAGATAGAAAAATAAAATTAAAAACGAAAAAAAAAAAATTGTGAGGGGAATATAACATGTAATTAAGTTGGCGGTTCACAGGGAATCTCAGACATCAAACTGTTTTTAATTGAACATAAATAGTACACCCAAATATACAAATGTACAAATAAACATAGCAAGGTAGAACTGAATGTCAATGAAACAACCAGGCATGAGGAAGCAACGGACATGAGGACATTTGTTCTGTATGTAATGAGAAGTTAATAGTGTTACAGGTTTGTGAGAAATTTACAGTGCTAGACAAAAAACGAAATTAAAAGGAAATAATTAGATAAATAGATAGACAAATGAAATTAAAACCAAAAAAAAAAAATGCAAGGGGAATACGACATGTAATTAAGTTGGCGATTCACAAGGAATCTCAGACATCAAACTGTATATTTTTTGTTGTTTATATATAAACATATATAAACAATCATATATTGTTTGTTGTTTATTTTTGGGATATATTGAGGAATATTTAATGGAAAGGAGTCACAATCGCTTTTTGACAATGTCGAAGTGTATACGTGGCTATAGAATTTAAAGTTTTCATTAGAAATTATAGCCTCATCTGTAATTTCCTTGTTGTTAAGACGGGCTTAGCTTTGCTCCGCTCCTCCTCTCCTCCGCTCCTCCGCTCTTCCGCTCCGGGCCCTGGAACTCCCGATCCGCGGGACTTCGGTGAATTCCGGGCCAGTTTTTTGCTCTTCTGCTCTCCTCCCCTCCTCCGCTTCTTCGCTCCCCCGCTTTGGACCCTGGAACTCTTGAACAGGGCCGGGCTTCTGCCCTCCGCCTCTCCTCTGCTCATCCGCTCCAGGCCCTGGCACTCCCTGTGATCCAGTCATTCGCATGTGCGTGCCCGGAGGTCCGGGAGCTCCACTCAAACGTCCGGGGGGGATAAGGGTAAGGGGTCCTGCCCCCCCCCCCCTCGCCGCCTCTGAGAAGAGAAACATCTCCTCCACTCCTCCGCTCATCCGCTGCGGAACCAGGTACTACCGATCCGCCGGACTCAGGCGAATTGCAGAAAGGGGTTTTGCTGTCCTCCGCTCCTCCGCTCCTCCGCTCCTCCGCTCCTCCGCTCCTCCGCTCCTCCGTTTCGGGCCCTGGAACTCCCGAACCGCTGGACACAAGCGAATCACGGTCCGGGCTTCTGCTCTCCTCCGCTCCTCACCTCATCCGCTCCAGGCCCTGGTACTCCGTGTCCGCGGGAACCCCCCCCAACCCACAAAAACAAACTCTCACACACACACAAACACACGCACACACACACACACACACACACACACACACAAACACACAAACACACACAGACACACCTGAACTCATCATCGCTGTGCTGATAGCATTGGCCGAAACGTATCCACAACCAAACCAACATTAGCTCATCCACTCATTCACATATGTGTGTGCCCAGAGGTCCGGGAGCTCCAGTCATAACTCCGGGTGATCTCTGTCCGGAGTAGGCTCACCTTAGCCGGTCTAAGGGGTCCTGCTGCCCCCCAGCTTCCCCGCCTTTGAGAAGAGACACATAACTCCGCTCTTCCGCTTCTCCGCTATGGGCCCTGGTACTCCCGATCCTCCGAACTCAGGTGAATTGCGTGACGTGCTTCTGCTCTCCTATAAGCCCCTACACACTTCGAACACGGCTGTTATCACCCTGTTACTGCATTTCAATGACACCCATTTGCTTTCGATCTCAGTGTCTGCCTCCGTACGGAAAAAGCGGGATGGGTGGGGGGGCATAAGCGCATTCGTGGTGTAAGTAATCAGAAGTTAATAGTGTTAACGGTTTGCGAGAAATTTTTAATGCTAGACAAAAAAAGAAAATTAGAAGGATATAATTAAATAAATAGATAGAAAAATAAAATTAAAAACGAAAAAAAAAAATTGTGAGGGGAATATAACATGTAATTAAGTTGGCGGTTCACAAGGAATCTCAGACATCAAACTGTTTTTAATTGAACATAAATAGTACACCCAAATATACAAATGTACAAATAAACATAGCAAGGTAGAACTGAATGTCAATGAAACAACCAGGGATGAGGAAGCAACGGACATCAGGACATTTGTTCTGTATGTAATGAGAAGTTAATAGTGTTACAGGTTTGTGAGAAATTTACAGTGCGAGACAAAAAAAGAAATTAAAAGGAAGTAATTAAATCAATAGATAGACAAATAAGAAATTAAAACGAAAAAAAAAAAAAAAAATTGCAAGGGGAATGTAACATGTAATCAAGTTGTTTTTTTTTTTTTGTTTTTTTTTTTTTACCAAAAAAAAAAGGAACCTCGGACATGGGTAACTATATTTTTTAGTTTTTGGATTTTTCCATAAGTTTTAAGGATTTTTTTTTTTTTTTTTTTATATTTCAAAATCGTTTATGAAGACATTAAAATTTGGGGAGCATTTTTGCATTCTGTTCTTGTGAATGAAGAACTTGGCCAGGCCTAAAAGAACATTGACACAGAGTTCATCTGTTATGTTGCTTATAAGTAAACAGAATGTTATATCATCTTTTGAGAAGGAAACTGGTGACGATGGAATGAGAAGGAGAAAAAATATATGGTCAGTGGTTTCAATGTTGTCTTCACAAAATGTACAAATATTATCTTCAAAATTAAAGCGTACCCTCGATAATTCCTTAGATGGGTAGATGTCAGTCATAATTTTGAAGTGGGTCTCTTTTGCCTTGGGGGTATGGGTAGAGTCAGATACATGGTTCGCAGCGTGGCAATCGATTCCTCATCAAATTTATTTAAAATATCCTTTTTTTTTTTTTTGACGTCCAGGGAATAAGTTTCCTGTGAAACATTTCCTAATAAAGGAGTTGCCGCGCTTTCTGTCCACAATTGAGATTCCCTGGAGTGATAGTCGGGGTAACTGTGGTTGTACGGTTCGGTGCGTCATTATATTTTTGGTCAGGAATACAAATTGTCGAGGCAGTGCGTTTCGTAACTTTAGCAACTCTAATATGGGAGGCTTGAATCTGTGTGTAGTACAGAACTGCTCATTGTCCAGAGGACTGCCAGTGTCATCCATCAAGTCAATTATCGACCATATACCTTTCTCAAAGCATTCCTTGTAAAACAGAGGTTTGTTGCCATGCAGTACATATCGATTGTTCCAAACTATTATACTGTGTGGTGAGAAATTGTGTACGTATATCATTTTCCAGTATAATAATATTTGTTTATGGAACTCTGAACATTTGACAGGAATCTTGTTGATATCCAAGTCAGAGATAAGCAGAAGACTCAGGCCGCCGACTTTGTTGAATAAGTAGTTTGGAGTACAATACCAGAAAGAACGATGAGGTTTGATCCAGGATTTCAACCAGTTCACCTTCAATGTCCCATTCAAGCAGTCCGACTCTATCACTTTCAGCCCTCCTTCACTTGTTTCTTTCACCATATGTGATTTTTCTTAGATGGTGTGGTCTGTTCCTCCAGATAAAGTTGAAATTGATTTGGTTAACAGATTTTACGAGTTGATTTGGAGCAGCATTGGAATACGCTGGGTATATACATCTGGATAAACACATCCATTTTAGTCAAATATATCCGGCCTAATATTGATAAATCTCTCTGGAGCCATATATTAGAATTAAGCTTTACTTTGATTCAGTTTAGATTCAATGTTCCTGGATTGATTTAACGTTTGGTCCTTGGATAGGAAAATGCTCAAGTATTTTATTTCTGATTTCATGGAAACATCGCTGATTTCCTTTAGTGGCGAGTCATGCAGCGCAAGAAGTTTGCATTTCTTTAAGTTTAATGACAATCCTGAAGCCTT
>NW_028233997.1:40000-50000 GCF_037954325.1 Fistularia commersonii
TTCCTTGTTGTTAAGACGGGCTTCCGCTTTGCTCCGCTCCTCCTCTCCTCCGCTCTTCCGCTCCGGGCCCTGGAACTCCCGATCCGCGGGACTTCGGTGAATTCCGGGCCAGTTTTTTGCTCTTCTGCTCTCCTCCCCTCCTCCGCTTCTTCGCTCCCCCGCTTTGGACCCTGGAACTCTTGAACAGGGCCGGGCTTCTGCCCTCCGCCTCTCCTCTGCTCATCCGCTCCAGGCCCTGGCACTCCCTGTGATCCAGTCATTCGCATGTGCGTGCCCGGAGGTCCGGGAGCTCCACTCAAACGTCCGGGGGGGGTAAGGGTAAGGGGTCCTGTCCCCCCCCCTCGCCGCCTCTGAGAAGAGAAACATCTCCTCCACTCCTCCGCTCCTCCGCTGCGGAACCAGGTATTACCGATCCGCCGGACTCAGGCGAATTGCAGAAAGGGGTTTTGCCGTCCTCTGCTCCTCCGCTCCTCCGTTTCGGGCCCTGGAACTCCCGAACCGCTGGACACAAGCGAATCACGGTCCGGGCTTCTGCTCTCCTCCGCTCCTCACCTCATCCGCTCCAGGCCCTGGTACTCCGTGTCCGCGGGAACCCCCCCCAACCCACAAAAACAAACTCTCACACACACACAAACACACGCACACACACACACACACACACACACACACATACACACGCATACACACACACAAACACACAAACACACACAGACACACCTGAACTCATCATAGCTGTGCTAATAGCATTGGCCGAAACGTTTCCACAACCAAACCAACATTAGCTCATCCACTCATTCACATATGTGTGTGCCCGGAGGTCCGGGAGCTCCAGTCATAAGTCCGGGTGATCTATGTCCGGAGAAGGCTCACATTAGCCGCTCTAAGGGGTCCTGCTGCCCCCCAGCTTCCCGGCCTTTGAGAAGAGACACATAACTCCGCTCTTCCGCTTCTCCGCTATGGGCCCTGGTACTCCCGATCCTCCGAACTCAGGTGAATTGCGTGACGTGCTTCTGCTCTCCTATAAGCCCCTACACACTTCGAACACGGCTGTTATCACCCTGTTACTGCATTTCAATGACACCCATTTGCTTTCGATCTCAGTGTCTGCCACCGTACGGAAAAGCGGGGGGGTGGGGGGTGGGGGGGCATAAGCGCATTCGTGCTGTAAGTAATCAGAAGTTAATAGTGTTAACGGTTTGCGAGAAATTTTTAATGCTAGACAAAAAAAGAAAATTAAAAGGATATAATTAAATAAATAGATAGAAAAATAAAATTAAAAACGAAAAAAAAAAAATTGTGAGGGGAATATAACATGTAATTAAGTTGGCGGTTCACAGGGAATCTCAGACATCAAACTGTTTTTAATTGAACATAAATAGTACACCCAAATATACAAATGTACAAATAAACATAGCAAGTTAGAACTGAATGTCAATGAAACAACCAGGCATGAGGAAGCAACGGACATGAGGACATTTGTTCTGTATGTAATGAGAAGTTAATAGTGTTACAGGTTTGTGAGAAATTTACAGTGCTAGACAAAAAAAGAAATTAAAAGGAAATAATTAGATAAATAGATAGACAAATGAAATTAAAACCAAAAAAAAAAAATGCAAGGGGAATACGACATGTAATTAAGTTGGCGATTCACAAGGAATCTCAGACATCAAACTGTATATTTTTTGTTGTTTATATATAAACATATATAAACAAACATATATTGTTTGTTGTTTATTTTTGGGATATATTGAGGAATATTTAATGGAAAGGAGTCACAATCGCTTTTTGACAATGTCGAAGTGTATACGTGGCTATAGAATTTAAAGTTTTCATTAGAAATTATAGCCTCATCTGTAATTTCCTTGTTGTTAAGACGGGCTTCCGCTTTGCTCCGCTCCTCCTCTCCTCCGCTCCTCCGCTCTTCCGCTCCGGGCCCTGGAACTCCCGATCCGCGGGACTTCGGTGAATGCCGGGCCAGTTTTTTGCTCTTCTGCTCTCCTCCCCTCCTCCGCTTCTTCGCTCCCCCGCTTTGGACCCTGGAACTCTTGAACAGGGCCGGGCTTCTGCCCTCCGCCTCTCCTCTGCTCATCCGCTCCAGGCCCTGGCACTCCCTGTGATCCAGTCATTCGCATGTGCGTGCCCGGAGGTCCGGGAGCTCCACTCAAACGTCCGGGGGGGGTAAGGGTAAGGTGTCCTGTCCCCACCCCTCGCCGCCTCTGAGAAGAGAAACATCTCCTCCACTCCTCCGCTCCTCCGCTGCGGAACCAGGTATTACCGATCCGCCGGACTCAGGCGAATTGCAGAAAGGGGTTTTGCCGTCCTCCGCTCCTCCGCTCCTCCGTTTCGGGCCCTGGAACTCCCGAACCGCTGGACACAAGCGAATCACGGTCCGGGCTTCTGCTCTCCTCCGCTCCTCACCTCATCCGCTCCAGGCCCTGGTACTCCGTGTCCGCGGGAACCCCCCCCAACCCACAAAAACAAACTCTCACACACACACAAACACACGCACACACACACACACACACACACACACACACACATACACACGCATACACACACACAAACACACAAACACACAGAGACACACCTGAACTCATCATAGCTGTGCTAATAGCATTGGCCGAAACGTTTCCACAACCAAACCAACATTAGCTCATCCACTCATTCACATATGTGTGTGCCCAGAGGTCCGGGAGCTCCAGTCATAAGTCCGGGTGATCTATGTCCGGAGAAGGCTCACATTAGCCGCTCTAAGGGGTCCTGCTGCCCCCCAGCTTCCCGGCCTTTGAGAAGAGACACATAACTCCGCTCTTCCGCTTCTCCGCTATGGGCCCTGGTACTCCCGATCCTCCGAACTCAGGTGAATTGCGTGACGTGCTTCTGCTCTCCTATAAGCCCCTACACATTTCGAACACGGCTGTTATCACCCTGTTACTGCATTTCAATGACACCCATTTGCTTTCGATCTCAGTGTCTGCCACCGTACGGAAAAGCGGGGGGTGGGGGGTGGGGGGGCATAAGCGCATTCGTGCTGTAAGTAATCAGAAGTTAATAGTGTTAACGGTTTGCGAGAAATTTTTAATGCTAGACAAAAAAAGAAAATTAAAAGGATATAATTAAATAAATAGATAGAAAAATAAAATTAAAAACGAAAAAAAAAAAATTGTGAGGGGAATATAACATGTAATTAAGTTGGCGGTTCACAGGGAATCTCAGACATCAAACTGTTTTTAATTGAACATAAATAGTACACCCAAATATACAAATGTACAAATAAACATAGCAAGGTAGAACTGAATGTCAATGAAACAACCAGGCATGAGGAAGCAACGGACATGAGGACATTTGTTCTGTATGTAATGAGAAGTTAATAGTGTTACAGGTTTGTGAGAAATTTACAGTGCTAGACAAAAAACGAAATTAAAAGGAAATAATTAGATAAATAGATAGACAAATGAAATTAAAACCAAAAAAAAAAAATGCAAGGGGAATACGACATGTAATTAAGTTGGCGATTCACAAGGAATCTCAGACATCAAACTGTATATTTTTTGTTGTTTATATATAAACATATATAAACAATCATATATTGTTTGTTGTTTATTTTTGGGATATATTGAGGAATATTTAATGGAAAGGAGTCACAATCGCTTTTTGACAATGTCGAAGTGTATACGTGGCTATAGAATTTAAAGTTTTCATTAGAAATTATAGCCTCATCTGTAATTTCCTTGTTGTTAAGACGGGCTTAGCTTTGCTCCGCTCCTCCTCTCCTCCGCTCCTCCGCTCTTCCGCTCCGGGCCCTGGAACTCCCGATCCGCGGGACTTCGGTGAATTCCGGGCCAGTTTTTTGCTCTTCTGCTCTCCTCCCCTCCTCCGCTTCTTCGCTCCCCCGCTTTGGACCCTGGAACTCTTGAACAGGGCCGGGCTTCTGCCCTCCGCCTCTCCTCTGCTCATCCGCTCCAGGCCCTGGCACTCCCTGTGATCCAGTCATTCGCATGTGCGTGCCCGGAGGTCCGGGAGCTCCACTCAAACGTCCGGGGGGGATAAGGGTAAGGGGTCCTGCCCCCCCCCCCTCGCCGCCTCTGAGAAGAGAAACATCTCCTCCACTCCTCCGCTCATCCGCTGCGGAACCAGGTACTACCGATCCGCCGGACTCAGGCGAATTGCAGAAAGGGGTTTTGCTGTCCTCCGCTCCTCCGCTCCTCCGCTCCTCCGCTCCTCCGCTCCTCCGCTCCTCCGCTCCTCCGCTCCTCCGTTTCGGGCCCTGGAACTCCCGAACCGCTGGACACAAGCGAATCACGGTCCGGGCTTCTGCTCTCCTCCGCTCCTCACCTCATCCGCTCCAGGCCCTGGTACTCCGTGTCCGCGGGAACCCCCCCCAACCCACAAAAACAAACTCTCACACACACACAAACACACGCACACACACACACACACACACACACACACACAAACACACAAACACACACAGACACACCTGAACTCATCATCGCTGTGCTGATAGCATTGGCCGAAACGTATCCACAACCAAACCAACATTAGCTCATCCACTCATTCACATATGTGTGTGCCCAGAGGTCCGGGAGCTCCAGTCATAACTCCGGGTGATCTCTGTCCGGAGTAGGCTCACCTTAGCCGGTCTAAGGGGTCCTGCTGCCCCCCAGCTTCCCCGCCTTTGAGAAGAGACACATAACTCCGCTCTTCCGCTTCTCCGCTATGGGCCCTGGTACTCCCGATCCTCCGAACTCAGGTGAATTGCGTGACGTGCTTCTGCTCTCCTATAAGCCCCTACACACTTCGAACACGGCTGTTATCACCCTGTTACTGCATTTCAATGACACCCATTTGCTTTCGATCTCAGTGTCTGCCTCCGTACGGAAAAAGCGGGATGGGTGGGGGGGCATAAGCGCATTCGTGGTGTAAGTAATCAGAAGTTAATAGTGTTAACGGTTTGCGAGAAATTTTTAATGCTAGACAAAAAAAGAAAATTAGAAGGATATAATTAAATAAATAGATAGAAAAATAAAATTAAAAACGAAAAAAAAAAAATTGTGAGGGGAATATAACATGTAATTAAGTTGGCGGTTCACAAGGAATCTCAGACATCAAACTGTTTTTAATTGAACATAAATAGTACACCCAAATATACAAATGTACAAATAAACATAGCAAGGTAGAACTGAATGTCAATGAAACAACCAGGGATGAGGAAGCAACGGACATCAGGACATTTGTTCTGTATGTAATGAGAAGTTAATAGTGTTACAGGTTTGTGAGAAATTTACAGTGCGAGACAAAAAAAGAAATTAAAAGGAAGTAATTAAATCAATAGATAGACAAATAAGAAATTAAAACGAAAAAAAAAAAAAAAAATTGCAAGGGGAATGTAACATGTAATCAAGTTGTTTTTTTTGTTTTTTTTTTTTTTTTTTTTACCAAAAAAAAAAGGAACCTCGGACATGGGTAACTATATTTTTTTGTTTTCGGATTTTTCCATAAGTTTTAAGGATTTTTTTTTTTTTTTTTATATTTCAAAATCGTTTATGAAGACATTAAAATTTGGGGAGCATTTTTGCATTCTGTTCTTGTGAATGAAGAACTTGGCCAGGCCTAAAAGAACATTGACACAGAGTTCATCTGTTATGTTGCTTATAAGTAAACAGAATGTTATATCATCTTTTGAGAAGGAAACTGGTGACGATGGAATGAGAAGGAGAAAAAATATATGGTCAGTGGTTTCAATGTTGTCTTCACAAAATGTACAAATATTATCTTCAAAATTAAAGCGTACCCTCGATAATTCCTTAGATGGGTAGATGTCAGTCATAATTTTGAAGTGGGTCTCTTTTGCCTTGGGGGTATGGGTAGAGTCAGATACATAGTTCGCAGCGTGGCAATCGATTCCTCATCAAATTTATTTAAAATATCCTTTTTTTTTTTTTTGACGTCCAGGGAATAAGTTTCCTGTGAAACATTTCCTAATAAAGGAGTTGCCGCGCTTTCTGTCCACAATTGAGATTCCCTGGAGTGATAGTCGGGGTAACTGTGGTTGTACGGTTCGGTGCGTCATTATATTTTTGGTCAGGAATACAAATTGTCGAGGCAGTGCGTTTCGTAACTTTAGCAACTCTAATATGGGAGGCTTGAATCTGTGTGTAGTACAGAACTGCTCATTGTCCAGAGGACTGCCAGTGTCATCCATCAAGTCAATTATCGACCATATACCTTTCTCAAAGCATTCCTTGTAAAACAGAGGTTTGTTGCCATGCAGTACATATCGATTGTTCCAAACTATTATACTGTGTGGTGAGAAATTGTGTACGTATATCATTTTCCAGTATAATAATATTTGTTTATGGAACTCTGAACATTTGACAGGAATCTTGTTGATATCCAAGTCAGAGATAAGCAGAAGACTCAGGCCGCCGACTTTGTTGAATAAGTAGTTTGGAGTACAATACCAGAAAGAACGATGAGGTTTGATCCAGGATTTCAACCAGTTCACCTTCAATGTCCCATTCAAGCAGTCCGACTCTATCACTTTCAGCCCTCCTTCACTTGTTTCTTTCACCATATGTGATTTTTCTTAGATGGTGTGGTCTGTTCCTCCAGATAAAGTTGAAATTGATTTGGTTAACAGATTATACGAGTTGATTTGGAGCAGCATTGGAATATGCTGGGTATATACATCTGGATAAACACATCCATTTTAGTCAAATATATCCGGCCTAATATTGATAAATCTCTCTGGAGCCATATATTAGAATTAAGCTTTACTTTGATTCAGTTTAGATTCAATGTTCCTGGATTGATTTAACGTTTGGTCCTTGAATAGGAAAATGCTCAAGTATTTTATTTCTGATTTCATAGAAACATCGCTGATTTCCTTTAGTGGCGAGTCATGCAGCGCAAGAAGTTTGCATTTCTTTAAGTTTAATGACAATCCTGAAGCCTTGGAGAATGTTTTGGTTTTTTTCAGCACTTATTGGGACTTGATGTTCATTTTTCAAAACTAAGGTTGTGTCATCTGCCAGCAGGCTAATAACAATTTCTGTCCCCAACATTACTTCTGTCCCACACGTATACACACACACACACACACACACACACACACACACACCTTAATTCCACTCTTTTATATACGCATGTCTGGAGTTCCGGGAGCTCGTTCTCAACGTTCTGGGGATAATCATAGCTGTGCTGATAGCATTGGCCGAAACGTATCCACAACCAAACCGACATTAGCTCATCCACTCATTCACATATGTGTGTGCCCGGAGGTCCGGGAGCTCCAGTCAT
Organism: Fistularia commersonii; assembly: GCF_037954325.1. NCBI lineage: Eukaryota > Metazoa > Chordata > Actinopteri > Syngnathiformes > Fistulariidae > Fistularia > Fistularia commersonii. The sequence continues at coordinate 47,303 of NW_028233997.1, forward strand.
AAGTCCGGGTGATCTATGTCCGGAGAAGGCTCACATTAGCCGTTCTAAGGGGTCCTGCTGCCCCCCAGCTTCCCGGCCTTTGAGAAGAGACACATAACTCCGCTCTTCCGCTTCTCCGCTATGGGCCCTGGTACTCCCGATCCTCCGAACTCAGGTGAATTGCGTGACGTGCTTCTGCTCTCCTATAAGCCCCTACACACTTCGAACACGGCTGTTATCACCCTGTTACTGCATTTCAATGACACCCATTTGCTTTCGATCTCAGTGTCTGCCTCCGTACGGAAAAAGCGGGATGGGTGGGGGGGCATAAGCGCAATCGTGGTGTAAGTAATCAGAAGTTAATAGTGTTAACGGTTTGCGAGAAATTTTTAATGCTAGACAAAAAAAGAAAATTAAAAGGATATAATTAAATAAATAGATAGAAAAATAAAATTAAAAACGAAAAAAAAAAATTGTGAGGGGAATATAACATGTAATTAAGTTGGCGGTTCACAAGGAATCTCAGACATCAAACTGTTTTTAATTGAACATAAATAGTACACCCAAATATACAGATGTACAAATAAACATAGCAAGGTAGAACTGAATGTCAATGAAACAACCAGGGATGAGGAAGCAACGGACATCAGGACATTTGTTCTGTATGTAATGAGAAGTTAATAGTGTTACAGGTTTGTGAGAAATTTACAGTGCGAGACAAAAAAAGAAATTAAAAGGAAGTAATTAAATCAATAGATAGACAAATAAGAAATTAAAACGAAAAAAAAAAAAAAAAATTGCAAGGGGAATGTAACATGTAATCAAGTTGTTTTTTTTGTTTTTTTTTTTTTTTTTACCAAAAAAAAAAGGAACCTCGGACATGGGTAACTATATTTTTTTGTTTTCGGATTTTTCCATAAGTTTTAAGGATTTTTTTTTTTTTTTTTTATATTTCAAAATCGTTTATGAAGACATTAAAATTTGGGGAGCATTTTTGCATTCTGTTCTTGTGAATGAAGAACTTGACCAGGCCTAAAAGAACATTGACACAGAGTTCATCTGTTATGTTGCTTATAAGTAAACAGAATGTTATATCATCTTTTGAGAAGGAAACTGGTGACGATGGAATGAGAAGGAGAAAAAATATATGGTCAGTGGTTTCAATGTTGTCTTCACAAAATGTACAAATATTATCTTCAAAATCAAAGCGTACCCTCGATAATTCCTTAGATGGGTAGATGTCAGTCATAATTTTGAAGTGGGTCTCTTTTGCCTTGGGGGTATGGGTAGAGTCAGATACATGGTTCGCAGCGTGGCAATCGATTCCTCATCAAATTTATTTAAAATATCCTTTTTTTTTTTTTTGACGTCCAGGGAATAAGTTTCCTGTGAAACATTTCCTAATAAAGGAGTTGCCGCGCTTTTTGTCCACAATTGAGATTCCCTGGAGTGATAGTCGGGGTAACTGTGGTTGTACGGTTCGGTGCGTCATTATATTTTTGGTCAGGAATACAAATTGTCGAGGCAGTGCGTTTCGTAACTTTAGCAACTCTAATATGGGAGGCTTGAATCTGTGTGTAGTACAGAACTGCTCATTGTCCAGAGGACTGCCAGTGTCATCCATCAAGTCAATTATCGACCATATACCTTTCTCAAAGCATTCCTTGTAAAACAGAGGTTTGTTGCCATGCAGTACATATCGATTGTTCCAAACTATTATACTGTGTGGTGAGAAATTGTGTACGTATATCATTTTCCAGTATAATAATATTTGTTTATGGAACTCTGAACATTTGACAGGAATCTTGTTGATATCCAAGTCAGAGATAAGCAGAAGACTCAGGCCGCCGACTTTGTTGAATAAGTAGTTTGGAGTACAATACCAGAAAGAACGATGAGGTTTGATCCAGGATTTCAACCAGTTCACCTTCAATGTCCCATTCAAGCAGTCCGACTCTATCACTTTCAGCCCTCCTTCACTTGTTTCTTTCACCATATGTGATTTTTCTTAGATGGTGTGGTCTGTTCCTCCAGATAAAGTTGAAATTGATTTGGTTAACAGATTTTACGAGTTGATTTGGAGCAGCATTGGAATACGCTGGGTATATACATCTGGATAAACACATCCATTTTAGTCAAATATATCCGGCCTAATATTGATAAATCTCTCTGGAGCCATATATTAGAATTAAGCTTTACTTTGATTCAGTTTAGATTCAATGTTCCTGGATTGATTTAACGTTTGGTCCTTGGATAGGAAAATGCTCAAGTATTTTATTTCTGATTTCATGGAAACATCGCTGATTTCCTTTAGTGGCGAGTCATGCAGCGCAAGAAGTTTGCATTTCTTTAAGTTTAATGACAATCCTGAAGCCTTGGAGAATGTTTTGGTTGTTTTCGGCACTTATTGGGACTTGATGTTCATTTTTCAAAACTAAGGTTGTGTCATCTGCCAGCAGGCTAATAACAATTTCAGTCCCCAGCACGTCTAACTTTTGGATATCGTTGCTCTTTTCAACATAAACGGCTAGCATTTCGGTAGCAATTATAAATAAATAGGGTGAGATGGGGCAACCTTGGGGGATTCCCACATCAACATGGAAGCTCGGAGTGGTGCCGCTTGGCAGGGTGACACAGCTATGAATATTCTCATAGAGCCCACGGATCACATTCCTGAATATTTAACCAAATCCAAAATGTTCGAGCGTTGCTATGATAA
>NW_028233997.1:60000-70000 GCF_037954325.1 Fistularia commersonii
CTCACACTGTCTTAAAACAACACTCGTTTGCTTTCCACACGGATTTTAGGCCGCTTTTTACAATTGAACACCCAAATTGCTCCATTTACTCTCACTGCGGCGGGCCTCTGGTACTCCATGGAGTACCAGGACTAGTTCGGCCCGGCGTTCACCCCCCCGAGGAGTACCAGGGCCCAGAGCGGAATACATGGATGTTATCGCCCTGTTACCGAATTATATCGATACCGATGTGCTTTTCACCTCATTGCTGAGTGGATTTATAAACAGGAACACCGAAACAGCTCCTTTCAGCTTCACGGCAGAAACGCCCCTGGTAATCCATGGAGTACCAGGGGAAAGCCTGTAAAATAAGCCCATACACACTTCTAACATGGCCTTTATCACCCTGTTACTGCATTACGATGACACCCATTTGCTTTTGATCTCATTGTCTGCCAACGTACGGAAAAAGCGGGGGGGCATTAAGGGGGGAGAGAGAGAGACATGGAGATTTTCTCAGCCTCTCATTCTTTTTTTTTTTTTTTTTTTAATTGAACATAAATAGTACACGCAAATGTACAAATAAACATGGCAAGGTAGAACTGAATGTCAATGAAACAACCAGGCATGAAGAAGAAAAGGACATAAGGACATTCGTTCTGTATGTAATCAGAAGTTAATAGTGTTAACGGTTTGTGAGAAATTTACATTGCTAGACAAAAAAAGAAATTAAAAGGAAATAATTAAATAAATAGATAGACCAATGAAATTAAAACCGAAAAAAAAAAATGCAAGGGGAATACGACATGTAATTAAGTTGGCGATTCACAAGGAATCTCAGACATCAAACTGTATATTTTTTGTTGTTTATATATAAACATATATAAACAAACATATATTGTTTGTTGTTTATTTTTGGGATATATTGAGGAATATTTAATGGAAAGGAGTCACAATCGCTTTTTGACAATGTCGAAGTGTATAGGTGGCTATAGAATTTAAAGTTTTCATTGGAAATGATAGCCTCATCTGTAATTTCCTTGTTGTTAAGACGGGCTTCCGCTTTGCTCCGCTCCTCCTCTCCTCCGCTCTTCCGCTCCGGGCCCTGGAACTCCCGATCCGCGGGACTTCGGTGAATTCCGGGCCAGTTTTTTTGCTCTTCTGCTCTCCTCCCCTCCTCCGCTTCTTCGCTCCCCCGCTTTGGACCCTGGAACTCTTGAACAGGGCCGGGCTTCTGCCCTCCGCCTCTCCTCTGCTCATCCGCTCCAGGCCCTGGCACTCCCTGTGATCCAGTCATTCGCATGTGCGTGCCCGGAGGTCCGGGAGCTCCACTCAAACGTCCGGGGGGGGTAAGGGTAAGGGGTCCTGTCCCTCTCCCCCCCTCCTCGCCGCCTCTGAGAAGAGAAACATCTCCTCCACTCCTCCGCTCCTCCGCTGCGGAACCAGGTATTACCGATCCGCCGGACTCAGGCGAATTGCAGAAAGGGGTTTTGCCGTCCTCCGCTCCTCCGCTCCTCCGTTTCGGGCCCTGGAACTCCCGAACCGCTGGACACAAGCGAATCACGGTCCGGGCTTCTGCTCTCCTCCGCTCCTCACCTCATCCGCTCCAGGCCCTGGTACTCCGTGTCCGCGGGAACCCCCCCCAACCCACAAAAACAAACTCTCACACACACACAAACACACGCACACACACACACACACACACACACACAAACACACAAACACACACAGACACACCTGAACTCATCATAGCTGTGCTAATAGCATTGGCCGAAACGTTTCCACAACCAAACCAACATTAGCTCATCCACTCATTCACATATGTGTGTGCCCAGAGGTCCGGGAGCTCCAGTCATAAGTCCGGGTGATCTATGTCCGGAGAAGGCTCACATTAGCCGCTCTAAGGGGTCCTGCTGCCCCCCAGCTTCCCGGCCTTTGAGAAGAGACACATAACTCCGCTCTTCCGCTTCTCCGCTATGGGCCCTGGTACTCCCGATCCTCCGAACTCAGGTGAATTGCGTGACGTGCTTCTGCTCTACTATAAGCCCCTACACACTTCGAACACGGCTGTTATCACCCTGTTACTGCATTTCAATGACACCCATTTGCTTTCGATCTCAGTGTCTGCCACCGTACGGAAAAAGCGGGGGGGTGGGGGGTGGGGGGGCATAAGCGCATTCGTGCTGTAAGTAATCAGAAGTTAATAGTGTTAACGGTTTGCGAGAAATTTTTAATGCTAGACAAAAAAAGAAAATTAAAAGGATATAATTAAATAAATAGATAGAAAAATAAAATTAAAAACGAAAAAAAAAAAATTGTGAGGGGAATATAACATGTAATTAAGTTGGCGGTTCACAGGGAATCTCAGACATCAAACTGTTTTTAATTGAACATAAATAGTACACCCAAATATACAAATGTACAAATAAACATAGCAAGGTAGAACTGAATGTCAATGAAACAACCAGGCATGAGGAAGCAACGGACATGAGGACATTTGTTCTGTATGTAATCAGAAGTTAATAGTGTTACAGGTTTGTGAGAAATTTACAGTGCTAGACAAAAAACGAAATTAAAAGGAAATAATTAGATAAATAGATAGACAAATGAAATTAAAACCAAAAAAAAAAAATGCAAGGGGAATACGACATGTAATTAAGTTGGCGATTCACAAGGAATCTCAGACATCAAACTGTATATTTTTTGTTGTTTATATATAAACATATATAAACAAACATATATTGTTTGTTGTTTATTTTTGGGATATATTGAGGAATATTTAATGGAAAGGAGTCACAATCGCTTTTTGACAATGTCGAAGTGTATACGTGGCTATAGAATTTAAAGTTTTCATTAGAAATTATAGCCTCATCTGTAATTTCCTTGTTGTTAAGACGGGCTTAGCTTTGCTCCGCTCCTCCTCTCCTCCGCTCCTCCGCTCTTCCGCTCCGGGCCCTGGAACTCCCGATCCGCGGGACTTCGTTGAATTCCGGGCCAGTTTTTTGCTCTTCTGCTCTCCTCCCCTCCTCCGCTTCTTCGCTCCCCCGCTTTGGACCCTGGAACTCTTGAACAGGGCCGGGCTTCTGCCCTCCGCCTCTCCTCTGCTCATCCGCTCCAGGCCCTGGCACTCCCTGTGATCCAGTCATTCGCATGTGCGTGCCCGGAGGTCCGGGAGCTCCACTCAAACGTCCGGGGGGGATAAGGGTAAGGGGTCCTGCCCCCCCCCCCCCTCGCCGCCTCTGAGAAGAGAAACATCTCCTCCACTCCTCCGCTCATCCGCTGCGGAACCAGGTACTACCGATCCGCCGGACTCAGGCGAATTGCAGAAAGGGGTTTTGCTGTCCTCCGCTCCTCCGCTCCTCCGCTCCTCCGCTCCTCCGTTTCGGGCCCTGGAACTCCCGAGCCGCTGGACACAAGCGAATCACGGTCCGGGCTTCTGCTCTCCTCCGCTCCTCACCTCATCCGCTCCAGGCCCTGGTACTCCGTGTCCGCGGGAACCCCCCCCAACCCACAAAAACAAACTCTCACACACACACAAACACACGCACACACACACACACACACACACACACACACAAACACACAAACACACACAGACACACCTGAACTCATCATCGCTGTGCTGATAGCATTGGCCGAAACGTATCCACAACCAAACCAACATTAGCTCATCCAGTCATTCACATATGTGTGTGCCCAGAGGTCCGGGAGCTCCAGTCATAACTCCGGGTGATCTCTGTCCGGAGTAGGCTCACCTTAGCCGGTCTAAGGGGTCCTGCTGCCCCCCAGCTTCCCCGCCTTTGAGAAGAGACACATAACTCCGCTCTTCCGCTTCTCCGCTATGGGCCCTGGTACTCCCGATCCTCCGAACTCAGGTGAATTGCGTGACGTGCTTCTGCTCTCCTATAAGCCCCTACACACTTCGAACACGGCTGTTATCACCCTGTTACTGCATTTCAATGACACCCATTTGCTTTCGATCTCAGTGTCTGCCTCCGTACGGAAAAAGCGGGATGGGTGGGGGGGCATAAGCGCAATCGTGCTGTAAGTAATCAGAAGTTAATAGTGTTAACGGTTTGCGAGAAATTTTTAATGCTAGACAAAAAAAGAAAATTAGAAGGATATAATTAAATAAATAGATAGAAAAATAAAATTAAAAACGAAAAAAAAAAATTGTGAGGGGAATATAACATGTAATTAAGTTGGCGGTTCACAAGGAATCTCAGACATCAAACTGTTTTTAATTGAACATAAATAGTACACCCAAATATACAAATGTACAAATAAACATAGCAAGGTAGAACTGAATGTCAATGAAACAACCAGGGATGAGGAAGCAACGGACATCAGGACATTTGTTCTGTATGTAATGAGAAGTTAATAGTGTTACAGGTTTGTGAGAAATTTACAGTGCGAGACAAAAAAATAAATTAAAAGGAAGTAATTAAATCAATAGATAGACAAATAAGAAATTAAAACGAAAAAAAAAAAAAAAAATTGCAAGGGGAATGTAACATGTAATCAAGTTGTTTTTTTTGTTTTTTTTTTTTTTTTTACCAAAAAAAAAAGGAACCTCGGACATGGGTAACTATATTTTTTTGTTTTCGGATTTTTCCATAAGTTTTAAGGATTTTTTTTTTTTTTTTTATATTTCAAAATCGTTTATGAAGACATTAAAATTTGGGGAGCATTTTTGCATTCTGTTCTTGTGAATGAAGAACTTGGCCAGGCCTAAAAGAACATTGACACAGAGTTCATCTGTTATGTTGCTTATAAGTAAACAGAATGTTATATCATCTTTTGAGAAGGAAACTGGTGACGATGGAATGAGAAGGAGAAAAAATATATGGTCAGTGGTTTCAATGTTGTCTTCAAAAAATGTACAAATATTATCTTCAAAATTAAAGCGTACCCTCGATAATTCCTTAGATGGGTAGATGTCAGTCATAATTTTGAAGTGGGTCTCTTTTGCCTTGGGGGTATGGGTAGAGTCAGATACATAGTTCGCAGCGTGGCAATCGATTCCTCATCAAATTTATTTAAAATATCCTTTTTTTTTTTTTTGACGTCCAGGGAATAAGTTTCCTGTGAAACATTTCCTAATAAAGGAGTTGCTGCGCTTTCTGTCCACAATTGAGATTCCCTGGAGTGATAGTCGGGGTAACTGTGGTTGTACGGTTCGGTGCGTCATTATATTTTTGGTCAGGAATACAAATTGTCGAGGCAGTGCGTTTCGTAACTTTAGCAACTCTAATATGGGAGGCTTGAATCTGTGTGTAGTACAGAACTGCTCATTGTCCAGAGGACTGCCAGTGTCATCCATCAAGTCAATTATTGACCATATACCTTTCTCAAAGCATTCCTTGTAAAACAGAGGTTTGTTGCCATGCAGTACATATCGATTGTTCCAAACTATTATACTGTGTGGTGAGAAATTGTGTACGTATATCATTTTCCAGTATAATAATATTTGTTTATGGAACTCTGAACATTTGACAGGAATCTTGTTGATATCCAAGTCAGAGATAAGCAGAAGACTCAGGCCGCCGACTTTGTTGAATAAGTAGTTTGGAGTACAATACCAGAAAGAACGATGAGGTTTGATCCAGGATTTCAACCAGTTCACCTTCAATGTCCCATTCAAGCAGTCCGACTCTATCACTTTCAGCCCTCCTTCACTTGTTTCTTTCACCATATGTGATTTTTCTTAGATGGTGTGGTCTGTTCCTCCAGATAAAGTTGAAATTGATTTGGTTAACAGATTTTACGAGTTGATTTGGAGCAGCATTGGAATACGCTGGGTATATACATCTGGATAAACACATCCATTTTAGTCAAATATATCCGGCCTAATATTGATAAATCTCTCTGGAGCCATATATTAGAATTAAGCTTTACTTTGATTCAGTTTAGATTCAATGTTCCTGGATTGATTTAACGTTTGGTCCTTGGATAGGAAAATGCTCAAGTATTTTATTTCTGATTTCATGGAAACATCGCTGATTTCCTTTAGTGGCGAGTCATGCAGCGCAAGAAGTTTGCATTTCTTTAAGTTTAATGACAATCCTGAAGCCTTGGAGAATGTTTTGGTTTTTTTCAGCACTTATTGGGACTTGATGTTCATTTTTCAAAACTAAGGTTGTGTCATCTGCCAGCAGGCTAATAACAATTTCTGTCCCCAACATTACTTCTGTCCCACACGTATACACACACACACACACACACACACACACACACACACACACACACACACACACCTTAATTCCACTCTTTTATATACGCATGTCTGGAGTTCCGGGAGCTCGTTCTCAACGTTCTGGGGATAATCATAGCTGTGCTGATAGCATTGGCCGAAACGTATCCACAACCAAACCAACATTAGCTCATCCACTCATTCACATATGTGTGTGCCCAGAGGTCCGGGAGCTCCAGTCATAAGTCCGGGTGATCTATGTCCGGAGAAGACTCACATTAGCCGGTCTAAGGGGTCCTGCTGCCCCCCAGTTTCCCCGCCTTTGAGAAGAGACACATAACTCCGCTCTTCCGCTTCTCCGCTATGGGCCCTGGTACTCCCGATCCTCCGAACTCAGGTGAATTGCGTGACGTGCTTCTGCTCTCCTATAAGCCCCTACACACTTCGAACACGGCTGTTATCACCCTGTTACTGCATTTCAATGACACCCATTTGCTTTCGATCTCAGTGTCTGCCACCGTACGGAAAAAGCGGGGGGTGGGGGGGCATAAGCGCATTCGTGCTGTAAGTAATCAGAAGTTAATAGTGTTAACGGTTTGCGAGAAATTTTTAATGCTAGACAAAAAAAGAAAATTAAAAGGATATAATTAAATAAATAGATAGAAAAATAAAATTAAAAACGAAAAAAAAAAATTGTGAGGGGAATATAACATGTAATTAAGTTGGCGGTTCACAAGGAATCTCAGACATCAAACTGTTTTTAATTGAACATAAATAGTACACCCAAATATACAAATGTACAAATAAACATAGCAAGGTAGAACTGAATGTCAATGAAACAACCAGGGATGAGGAAGCAACGGACATCAGGACATTTGTTCTGTATGTAATGAGAAGTTAATAGTGTTACAGGTTTGTGAGAAATTTACAGTGCGAGACAAAAAAAGAAATTAAAAGGAAGTAATTAAATCAATAGATAGACAAATAAGAAATTAAAACGAAAAAAAAAAAAAAAAATTGCAAGGGGAATGTAACATGTAATCAAGTTGGTTTTTTTTTTTTGTTTTTTTTTTTTTACCAAAAAAAAAAGGAACCTCGGACATGGGTAACTATATTTTTTAGTTTTTGGATTTTTCCATAAGTTTTAAGGATTTTTTTTTTTTTTTTTTTATATTTCAAAATCGTTTATGAAGACATTAAAATTTGGGGAGCATTTTTGCATTCTGTTCTTGTGAATGAAGAACTTGGCCAGGCCTAAAAGAACATTGACACAGAGTTCATCTGTTATGTTGCTTATAAGTAAACAGAATGTTATATCATCTTTTGAGAAGGAAACTGGTGACGATGGAATGAGAAGGAGAAAAAATATATGGTCAGTGGTTTCAATGTTGTCTTCACAAAATGTACAAATATTATCTTCAAAATTAAAGCGTACCCTCGATAATTCCTTAGATGGGTAGATGTCAGTCATAATTTTGAAGTGGGTCTCTTTTGCCTTGGGGGTATGGGTAGAGTCAGATACATGGTTCGCAGCGTGGCAATCGATTCCTCATCAAATTTATTTAAAATATCCTTTTTTTTTTTTTTGACGTCCAGGGAATAAGTTTCCTGTGAAACATTTCCTAATAAAGGAGTTGCCGCGCTTTCTGTCCACAATTGAGATTCCCTGGAGTGATAGTCGGGGTAACTGTGGTTGTACGGTTCGGTGCGTCATTATATTTTTGGTCAGGAATACAAATTGTCGAGGCAGTGCGTTTCGTAACTTTAGCAACTCTAATATGGGAGGCTTGAATCTGTGTGTAGTACAGAACTGCTCATTGTCCAGAGGACTGCCAGTGTCATCCATCAAGTCAATTATCGACCATATACCTTTCTCAAAGCATTCCTTGTAAAACAGAGGTTTGTTGCCATGCAGTACATATCGATTGTTCCAAACTATTATACTGTGTGGTGAGAAATTGTGTACGTATATCATTTTCCAGTATAATAATATTTGTTTATGGAACTCTGAACATTTGACAGGAATCTTGTTGATATCCAAGTCAGAGATAAGCAGAAGACTCAGGCCGCCGACTTTGTTGAATAAGTAGTTTGGAGTACAATACCAGAAAGAACGATGAGGTTTGATCCAGGATTTCAACCAGTTCACCTTCAATGTCCCATTCAAGCAGTCCGACTCTATCACTTTCAGCCCTCCTTCACTTGTTTCTTTCACCATATGTGATTTTTCTTAGATGGTGTGGTCTGTTCCTCCAGATAAAGTTGAAATTGATTTGGTTAACAGATTTTACGAGTTGATTTGGAGCAGCATTGGAATACGCTGGGTATATACATCTGGATAAACACATCCATTTTAGTCAAATATATCCGGCCTAATATTGATAAATCTCTCTGGAGCCATATATTAGAATTAAGCTTTACTTTGATTCAGTTTAGATTCAATGTTCCTGGATTGATTTAACGTTTGGTCCTTGGATAGGAAAATGCTCAAGTATTTTATTTCTGATTTCATGGAAACATCGCTGATTTCCTTTAGTGGCGAGTCATGCAGCGCAAGAAGTTTGCATTTCTTTAAGTTTAATGACAATCCTGAAGCCTTGGAGAATGTTTTGGTTGTTTTCGGCACTTATTGGGACTTGATGTTCATTTTTCAAAACTAAGGTTGTGTCATCTGCCAGCAGGCTAATAACAATTTCAGTCCCCAGCACGTCTAACTTTTGGATATCGTTGCTCTTTTCAACATAAACGGCTAGCATTTCGGTAGCAATTATAAATAAATAGGGTGAGATGGGGCAACCTTGGGGGATTCCCACATCAACATGGAAGCTCGGAGTGGTGCCGCTTGGCAGGGTGACACAGCTATGAATATTCTCATAGAGCCCACGGATCACATTCCTGAATATTTAACCAAATCCAAAATGTTCGAGCGTTGCTATGATAAATGGATGTTCGACCGAGTCAAAGGCTTTAGAAAAGTCCAAGAAGGATATGCGGCCATTATCTTCAATGCGATACGCCTCTAAACCCATCGCTCGCCCCGACTCGGGGAATCCTAGAGCCTACTTGCACCCCCGCCCTAACTTAACTCCCTCACTCGTGGAGCTCCCTGAGCTCCACACATCCCGGAGCATCACGCCGACTCATTCACATTTGAATGATTGTCTTTATTTTATGTCCGCTAGATAGAGGCATCCGCACATGCGCATCAGTGGAGCTTCAGGCCGGCTGAGGCATGGACTGAAAATCATAAAGACATGTGTGATGAGCTAAAAGGAAGATAAGCATATTTTTATAATAAATGTAAGAAAGAGAGGGTAATGCAGCCTCAGGGCGGCACTGGCCCGTGTCTCTCCAAGCCTGCCTTTGGGGGGGGGGGGGGGCACGGAGCAGTGTCTCCCTGTGCCGGTCCCAAGCCCGGATAAATGCAGAGGGTTGCGTCAGGAGGGGCATCCGGCGTAAAACGTTTGCCAAAACCAAACATGCGAGTCAACCATAACTATACCATACCGGATGGGTCGCGGACCGGGTTAACAACGACCGCCATTGGTACTGATGACCTACAGGGTACTAATGGAAATCGGGCTACTGTGGGTCGAAGAACAAGAAGAAGAAGAAGAGGAGGAGTGCGTGTTCGGAAGCAGAGAGAGAGGAGGAAAGGAAAGAGCCTGGGACTGAGAGTAGGGACTTTGAATATTGGGACTATGACAGGAAAAGGTAGAGAGTTGATGGACACGATGCAGAGAAGGAAGCTGGATATACTGTGTGTCCAGGAGACCAGGTGGAAGGGTAGTAAGGCTAGAAGCTTAGGAGCAGGCTTTAAGTTATACT